>NC_134268.1:16131846-16266846 GCF_031893055.1 Leptodactylus fuscus
TGTTCTCAGCCCTTCAACAAAATCTTTAAACCTTAGCGAACTGGTCTATCAGACGTAAAAAGTATCCAATTTTACAACTTGAGTGTATTTGCAGTAGGCACCATAGGGGGCGCCAGGTCTATCTCTGTAGGTGAAGCGCCGCTACTGCTTACTACAAGGTTTGACATTTCGCAGTTTCACGCCACTTTATCTCCAATTTCCCATCCATCAGAAATGTGTCCAGAGGAAAAAAAAATAGATCTTAACACCTATAAAATGGAAAGGAGTTTGTTACTATTAATGTGTTTCCAGACTGACCCATAAGGTCGCACTTGCCACTTGACAGCTTCTTCGCCTCTCTATATTGTCGCTATGTAGGTGACAGCTCCAGCTGCAATAAGTGGTCAATTTAATGGAAAAAACTGATGGCAACAATAGGAAGGAAAGAAGGAATTTTACAAGCAGGATAAAGGGAGACCTTAAATTATCTTGCTTGGATCCCTTAAGGTAGTTAAAGGGATGAGGGACTTTTAAATCATAATCACTGACAATACCACATATGTAATAATCCTACTGTTAGAACTGGGGTCACGGTAGGGGGGGAACCAGGGTCGCGCCAAGGGAGTGGGGTTTGTGGGGGGGCCATCACGGTTGTGGCTGGGAGGCATGGTGAGGGGGAGGCCGCAGTTGCGGTACGAGTCAGGGGGGTTGGAGAGGGAGACCGGTGTGGCGGGGGTGAGGAGCAAAGGGTCGCAGGTAGAGATGAGCGAACAGTGTTCTATCGAACTCATGTTCGATCGGATATTAGGCTGTTCGGCATGTTCGAATCGAATCGAACACCGCGTGGTAAAGTGCGCCATTACTCGATTCCCCTCCCACCTTCCCTGGCGCCTTTTTTGCTCCAATAACAGCGCAGGGTAGGTGGGACAGGAACTACGACACCGGTGACGTTGAGAAAAGTAGGCAAAACCCATTGGCTGCCGAAAACATGTGACCTCTAATTTAAAAGAACAGCGCCGCCCAGGTTCGCGTCATTCTGAGCTTGCAATTCACCGAGGACGGAGGTTTCCGTCCAGCTAGCTAGGGCTTAGATTCTGGGTAGGCAGGGACAGGCTAGGATAGGAAGGAGAAGACAACCAACAGCTCTTGTAAGAGCTAAATTCCAGGGAGAAGCTTGTCAGTGTAACGTGGCACTGACGGGCTCAATCGCCGCAACCCAGCTTTCCCAGGATCCTGAATGGAATACACTGTCAGTGTATTCCCGTATACCCGATATATACCCCCGATACCCGTTCCAACGGTGTGCCCCCCCCACCTTCACCCCAGAAATACCCTGCAAGTCCCCTAGCAATAGAATTGGGGCTATATACACCCACAATTTTTACTACTGGTATACAGTGCCATTGTCTGACTGGGAATTCAAAGAATATATTGGGAATACAAATACCCTCATTTCTTGCTACTGCCATATAGTGCCAGTGTCTGACTGGGAATTCAAAGAATATATTGGGGTTACGTGCACCCACAATTTTTACTACTGGTATACAGTGCCATTGTCTGACTGGGAATTCAAAGAATATATTGGGAATACAAATACCCTCATTTCTTGCTACTGCCATATAGTGCCAGTGTCTGACTGGGAATTCAAAGAATATATTGGGGTTACGTGCACCCACAATTTTTACTACTGGTATACAGTGCCATTGTCTGACTGGGAATTCAAAGAATATATTGGGGTTATAAATACCCTCATTTCTTGCTACTGCCATATAGTGCCAGTTTCTGACTGGTAATTCAAAGAATATATTGGGGTTACGTGCACCCACAATTTTTACTACTGGTATACAGTGCCATTGTCTGACTGGGAATTCAAAGAATATATTGGGGTTATAAATACCCTCATTTCTTGCTACTGCCATATAGTGCCAGTTTCTGACTGGTAATTCAAAGAATATATTGTGGTTACGTGCACCCACAATTTTTACTACTGGTATACAGTGCCATTGTCTGACTGGGAATTCAAAGAATATATTGGGAATACAAATACCCTCATTTCTTGCTACTGCCATATAGTGCCAGTGTCTGACTGGGAATTCAAAGAATATATTGGGGTTACGTGCACCCACAATTTTTACTACTGGTATACAGTGCCAATTTCTAACTAGGAATTCAAAATGCGCAAGGCTCCCGGAAAGGGATGTGGACGAGGCCGTGGGCGAGGTCGAGGGAATGGTTCTGGGGAGCAAGGTAGCAGTGAAGCCACAGGGCGTCCCGTGCCTACTCCTGTGGGGCAGCAAGCATTGCGCCACTCCACAGTGCCAGGGTTGCTTGCCACATTAACTAAACTGCAGGGTACAAACCTTAGTAGGCCCGAGAACCAGGAACAGGTCTTGCAATGGCTGTCAGAGAACGCTTACAGCACATTGTCCATCAGCCAGTCAGACTCTGCCTCCTCTCCTCCTATTACCCAACAGTCTTGTCTTCCTTCCTCCCAAAATTCCGAAGCTTTACAGAACAATAACCCAAACTGTCCCTGCTCCCCAGAGCTGTTCTCCGCTCCTTTCATTGTCCCTCAACCTGCCTCTCCACGTCACGATTCCACGAACCTAACAGAGGAGCATCTGTGTCCAGATGCTCAAACACTAGAGTCTCCTCCATCTCCGTTCGATTTGGTGGTGGATGACCAGCAACCCACCCTCATCGACGATGATGTGACGCAGTTGCCGTCAGGGCATCCAGTTGACCGGCGCATTGTGCGGGAGGAGGAGATGAGACAGGAGTTGGAAGAGGAAGTGGTGGATGATGAGGACACTGACCCGACCTGGACAGGGGGGATGTCAAGCGGGGAAAGTAGTGTGGATGTTGAGGCAGGTGCAGCACCAAAAAGGGTAGCTAGAGGCAGAGGCAGAGGTCAGCAGCTTAGGCGAAGCCAGGCCACACCCGGAATCTCCCAAGATGTTCCAGTTCGTACCCAGCCCCGAAAAACTCCCACCTCGAGGGCACGTTTCTCGAAGGTGTGGAGTTTTTTCAAGGAATGCGCCGAGGACAGATATAGTGTTGTCTGCACAATTTGCCTCTCGAAATTGATTAGGGGCTCTGAGAAGAGCAACCTGTCCACCACTTCAATGCGCCGTCATTTGGAATCCAAGCACTGGAATCAGTGGCAGGCAGCAACGGCAGGACAAAGGCCACCTGCCGTTCACGCCACTGCCACTGCCTCTGCCACTGCCTCTGCTCTGCCACTGCCACTGCTGACTGTGCTGGCGATGCACTCCAGAGGACGAGCCAGGACACCACTTCATCTGCCTCCGCCACTTTGTTGACTTCTACCTCATCCTCCCCTGGTCCTGTCTTATCTCCTTCTCCTGCACCATCAAAGGCACCATCAGGCGTTTCTTTACAACAACCCACCATCTCTCAGACATTGGAGCGGCGGCAGAAATACACTGCTAACCACCCACACGCGCAAGCCTTGAACGCCAACATCGCTAAACTGCTGGCCCAGGAGATGTTGGCGTTCCGGCTTGTCGAAACTCCCGCCTTCCTGGACCTGATGGCAACTGCGGCACCTCGCTATGCCGTCCCTAGCCGTCACTACTTCTCCCGGTGTGCCGTCCCCGCCTTGCACCAGCACGTGTCACTCAACATCAGGCGGGCCCTTAGTTCCGCGCTTTGCACAAAGGTCCACTTGACCACCGACGCGTGGACAAGTGCATGCGGACAGGGACGCTACATTTCACTGACGGCACACTGGGTGAATGTAGTTGAGGCTGGGACTGCTTCCCAAACTGGCCCGGTGTACCTCGTCTCCCCGCCTAACATTCCTGGCACGGACACGAGAAGAACACCCCCCTCCTCCTCCTCCTCTACCGCCTCCTCCTCCGCCACCGCCTCCTCCTCCGCCACCGCCTCCTCCTCCGCTGTTAGATTGACCCCAGCTACGAGTTGGAAACGTTGCAGCACTGGCGTTGGTAGACGTCAGCAGGCTGTGCTGAAGCTGATCAGCTTGGGGGACAGACAGCACACTGCCTCCGAGGTGAGGGATGCCCTCCTCGATGAGACGGCAATATGGTTTGAGCCGCTGCACCTGGGCCCAGGCATGGTCGTTTGTGATAACGGCCGGAACCTGGTAGCAGCTCTGGAGCTTGCCGGACTCCAACATGTTCCATGCCTGGCCCACGTCTTCAACCTAGTGGTGCAACGTTTCCTAAAGAGCTACCCCAATGTTCCAGAGCTACTGGTGAAAGTGCGGCGCATGTGCGCCCACTTTCGCAAGTCGACAGTAGCCGCTGCTAGCTTAAAATCTCTCCAGCAACGCCTGCATGTGCCACAACACCGGCTTTTGTGCGACATCCCCACACGCTGGAACTCAACGTTTCAGATGTTGAATAGAGTGGTTGAGCAGCAGAGACCTTTGATGGAATACCAGCTACAAAACCCTAGGGTGCCACAAAGTCAGCTGCCTCAGTTTCACATCCATGAGTGGCCATGGATGAGAGACCTTTGTGACATCCTACGGGTCTTTGAGGAGTCCACAAGGAGGGTGAGCTCTGAGGATGCGATGGTGAGCCTTACAATCCCGCTCTTGTGTGTTCTGAGAGAATCCCTGATTGACATCAGGGATAACTCAGATCACCCAGAGGAGTTAGGGATAGCATCCGATCCGTCACAGCTGGAGAGTAGGTCCACACATCTGTCCGCTTCACTGCGTTTAATGGAGGAGGAGGAGGAGGAGGAGGAGGAAGAAGAGTTGTCCGATGATGTGATGGTGATACAGGAGGCTTCCGGGCAACTTCGAATCGTCCCATTGTTGCAGCGCGGATGGGTAGACATGGAGGATGAGGAGGAAATGGAGATTGAACTTTCCGGTGGGGCCAGAGGAGTCATGCCAACTAACACTGTGGCAGACATGGCTGAGTTCATGTTGGGGTGCTTTACAACCGACAAGCGTATTGTCAAAATCATGGAGGACAACCAGTACTGGATCTTTGCTATCCTTGACCCCCGGTATAAAAACAACATCTCGTCTTTTATTCCGGTAGAGGGGAGGGCCAATCGCATCAATGCTTGACACAGGCAATTGGTGCAGAATATGATGGAGATGTTTCCAGCATGTGACGTTGGCGGCAGGGAGGGCAGTTCCTCCAGTAGGCAACCAAGTTCTCACCGGTCCACACAAACGAGGGGCACACTGTCTAAGGTCTGGGACACCTTGATGGCACCCCCTCGCCAAAGTGCCGCCACGGAGGGTCCTAGTGTCACCAGGCGTGAGAAGTATAGGCGCATGTTGCGGGAATACCTTTCCGACCACAGCCCTGTCCTCTCCGACCCCTCTGCGCCCTACACGTATTGGGTGTCGAAGTTGGACCTGTGGCTTGAACTTGCCCTATATGCCTTGGAGGTGCTGTCCTGTCCTGCCGCCAGCGTCCTATCTGAGAGGGTGTTCAGTGCAGCCGGTGGCATCATCACTGACAAGCGCACCCGTCTGTCAGCTGAGAGTGCCGACCGGCTCACTTTGATAAAAATGAACCACCACTGGGTAGAGCCGTCATTTTTGTGCCCACCTGTGTAAAGCACCCCAACATGAAACTCCATGTCTGTACTCAACCTCTCCAATTCCTCCGCATCCTCATACTCATCCACCATAAGCGTTGCACAATTCTGCTAATACTAGGCTCCCTCCACCCTGATTTCCCCCAACTCTGCTGGTTAGAGGCTCCCTCCACCCTGATTTCCACCAACTCTGCTGGTTAGAGGCTCCCTCCACCATGAATTTGCCCAAACTGGGCTGTTTAGAGGCTCCCTCCACCATGAATTGGTCCAAACTGGGTTTTTTAGAGGCTCCCTCCACCATGAATTGGTCCAAACTGGGCTGTTTAGAGGCTCCCTCCACCATGAATTGGTCCAAACTGGGGTTTTTAGAGGCTCCCTCCACCATGAATTGGTCCAAACTGGGCTGTTTAGCGGCTCCCTCCACCATTAATTGGTCCAAACTGGGCTGGTTAGAGGCTCCCTCCACCATGAATTTGCCCAAACTGGGCTGTTTAGAGGCTCCCTCCACCATGAATTTGCCCAAACTGGGCTGGTTAGAGGCTCCCTCCACCATGAATTGGTCCAAACTGGGGTTTTTAGAGGCTCCCTCCACCATGAATTGGTCCAAACTGGGCTGTTTAGCGGCTCCCTCCACCATTAATTGGTCCAAACTGGGCTGGTTAGAGGCTCCCTCCACCATGAATTTGCCCAAACTGGGCTGTTTAGAGGCTCCCTCCACCATGAATTTGCCCAAACTGGGCTGGTTAGAGGCTCCCTCCACCATGAATTGGTCCAAACTGGGGTTTTTAGAGGCTCCCTCCACCATGAATTGGTCCAAACTTGGCTGTTTAGAGGCTCCCTCCACCATGAATTGGTCCAAACTGGGTTTTTTAGAGGCTCCCTCCACCATGAATTGGTCCAAACTGGGGTTTTTAGAGGCTCCCTCCACCATGAATTGGTCCAAACTTGGCTGTTTAGAGGCTCCCTCCACCATTAATTGGTCCAAACTGGGCTGGTTAGAGGCTCCCTCCACCATGAATTGGTCCAAACTGGGCTGTTTAGAGGCTCCCTCCACCATGAATTTGCCCAAACTGGGCTGTTTAGAGGCTCCCTCCACCATGAATTTGCCCAAACTGGGCTGTTTAGAGGCTCCCTCCACCATGAATTGGTCCAAACTGGGCTGGTTAGAGGCTCCCTCCACCATGAATTTGCCCAAACTGGGCTGGTTAGAGGCTCCCTCCACCATGAATTGGTCCAAACTGGGCTGTTTAGAGGCTCCCTCCACCATGAATTTGCCCAAACTGGGCTGGTTAGAGGCTCCCTCCACCATTAATTGGTCCAAACTGGGCTGGTTAGAGGCTCCCTCCACCATGAATTTGCCCAAACTGGGCTGTTTAGAGGCTCCCTCCACCATGAATTTGCCCAAACTGGGCTGTTTAGAGGCTCCCTCCACCATGAATTTGCCCAAACTGGGCTGGTTAGAGGCTCCCTCCACCATGAATTGGTCCAAACTGGGTTTTTTAGAGGCTCCCTCCACCATGAATTTGCCCACACTGGGCTGGTTAGAGGCTCCCTCCACCATGAATTGGTCCAAACTGGGGTTTTTAGAGGCTCCCTCCACCATGAATTTGCCCAAACTGGGGTGTTTAGAGGCTCCCTCCACCATGAATTTGCCCAAACTCTGCTGGTTAGAGGCTCAATCCACCCTGATTTTCAAAACAAATGTTGGTGCCAACCTCAACTTACTACAAGGGCCAAATTCACTGCTGGTGACAAGCTCTCCTCACTGCAAGTGCCAAATACACATGTTTCAAGGTGTTTTCCTACTGTCAGAGAGGTGGTATTGAGTGTGTAAAGTGTGTAGTTGTTAGGCTGTGATGTTGGGGTAATAGAGGGTCTTTGGTGTGTTAGATGCCCCCAGACATGCTTCCCCTGCTGTCCCAGTGTCATTCCAGAGGTGTTGGCATCATTTCCTGGGGTGTCATAGTGGACTTGGTGACCCTCCAGACACGGATTTGGGTTTCCCCCTTAACGAGTATCTGTTCCCCATAGACTATAATGGGGTTCGAAACCCATTCGAACACACGAACATTGAGCGGCTGTTCGAATCGAATTTCGAACCTCGAACATTTTAGTGTTCGCTCATCTCTAGTCGCAGGTAGAGGCGGGGTAGGTGAAGTGGGAGGGGAGGCCGGGGTGTCAGGGGGGGGGGGGAGGCAGGGTTTTATGGCAGGGGGAGAAATGGGAGGCCGGGGTAGCGGCATCTGCAAGGCAATAGGGAAGGGGCCAGAGCCACGGTGCAGGTGGGTTGCTCAAGGAGGCAGGGGGTCGCGGGTATTGCTAGTATGTAATAATCTGAACAATAATCTAAACCTCAAAAAACAAATAAAAAATAAAGCCAACCTTGTTTCCTTTTTATTCCAAAAGGTAATAAAAGAGTAATAAAAAAGTCATATGTACCCCAAAATGGCAACATTAAAAACTACAGTTTGACCGACAAAAACCAAGCTCTCGTATAGTTCTTTTAATGGAAAAATAAAACATTTTGTTACAAATTTCAATGGAAAAATCCACAATTTTATTATTTTTTAAATGCAATGAGACAACACCAAATATTTTTTTTAAAAATATTTATATAGTGCAAAAGTAGTGAAAAGCTATAAAGTAGTGTATTGTCATAATCCTATCAGTTGGAGAATTAATGCAATTGTTTTTAAAAAAAAAAAAAAAAAAATTAGATTGCTATTTTTGCTGTCCATTTTCCCATAAAGAAGGATAAAAAAATATATATATATAACCTAAAAATGCATGGGGACCCCCCGAACGGAATACCAAATGCAATTGCAAGCACTCTGTAGTAAAAGCACACAGACCCCATAGACTATAATAGGGTCTGTGTGCTTGCTGAGCACTGCCCGCATGAATCATGCAGACAGGAAAGTAGATGGTGAACAGCTACTACTACTACTTTCCTGTCCGCAGGTTCTGTACGGAGATCTGGCAGCAAGCACATGGAACCCATAATAGTCTATGGGGTCCAGGTGCTTTTACTGCATAGTTACATAGTAGATGAGTTTGGATGAAGGCATTAGTTCATCAATTCCAACCTATAACCCTAGTTCCATGCGGACTCCCCCAAACGGAATACAATAGTAGATGTGAATGAGGGGTACTATAAGGGAAAAAAAGATGGTGCCATTAAAAAATGCAACTCATCCCTTAAAAAAATAAGTCCCCTTTTGCTATGTCTATGGAAAAATTTCAAAAATGGAGATAAAAAAGCCAAAACTGACAGCAGCACCAAGTATTTAAGGTTCTTTTTGTGGCTCAGTTGTCTGGTACGTTTCTCCGGGTCCTTCTCGCAGCCGATACACCATCTATGACCTTTCTACTCTCCAAATGTCTTGGGATAAAACCGCTTCCCCTGTCATTACATTTCATTCACACCTTCCTTACGGGAATGATCTTACAATTTACATTTCCCGATCTTGACTTTACAATTTCTTGCACATTACAAGGTGTAAACAGTTTGTTAAAGGAAACCGGATCTGGCCCCGGGCAGCGGGAATAAGCGATTCTTCTTTGCCTTATTTTATGTCGTCCTGATTAGAATCACTCAGAAAATGAATCTGAAAAAAATCAGATTGTGAGAGCCAAAGAAACCCTGAGAGAGTTCATGTTAAGTTCAACCGCAAGTACGAGATTCTGGTCAGATAAGTTCTCGAGAAAATAGAGATTTCTACAAACAGACGTTCCATGAATAAAACACAGGCAGGAAATAAAAGGCCGTGATAGAAAATCATTGCTAAGTAGCAGCGAACGGAAAATCTATGGCATGGTGCGGGCTCACAGTCCAGACGGCCCACCAAATGGATGGGCTATTTCTCTGCAATACCAGGGCATTTCTGAGGAATTGTTGGGGACAGGATTCCAAAATTGTGCAAAAACGTAATTTTTCGATTTCATTTTTTTTTTTTTTTTTTTTTACCAAGAAGTGTTACTTTGTTTAGTTATTGCTGTTACTTAATTGTTATGTTATCCATTTGTCTCTCAATTTTTGTCTCAAACTGAGCAAACCCTTTAAGGAGTTGATGCCAATGGACACATCATGACTGATTCTGAAGCTACAGAGGAGATATAGTATGTTGAGCTTGTAGGAGGCAGTGACCTATTAGGTATGTGAGATAAAGCAGTGTCCAGGATAGGACCATTAGGTCAGTGTGAATATGACAGGTCATAGCTATGGTGTCAGCTACAGAAGGAAATGGGATTGATCTTGTAGTCATTGGCTGACAATGTCATTATCATAATGAGATAATAGCGTTGTGTGATACAGACGCCATAGCTGGATTGAAGACAGAAGGAGAGGAGTGTACCTGTCTTACTAGTGACCAATTCACTCAGACCCTGGTGGGCCGGAAAGTGCTGATCGTCTTCTAGCCGTGCCATAAAAGGGGCAAATAAAACTAGTTGTAGTCAACCAACTCACAGACGTAATACCGGCAGCTGAGGAGGAGTGTGCTGATCTTATTAGAGGTAGTGACCTGCACATAGTGCCTGAGCATAGGACTCTATACCACAGGGATTAGACTGAAGCCACTCAATTGTCAGCACACATGTCAGTATTTCCTGCTCATATCCAGGGTCACTAATTTTGGCTTCTTTCTTACTTATCCTCTCTTACTGATTCGGTTTAATCTGTGACCTCCTGGGCTTGACCTTGGATTGCAGTCTAGTATTCCTCTGCTTTCATTTTTGCTATTCTTGTGCTCTCCTGTTTTTTTTTACCTTGACTTTTGTATTACTTTCTTGCCACAATAGAGTTCCTGGTCCTTAGCCTTAAAGTGCACCTTCTTTTTGCTTCTGGGAATCTCGGTCACGAGCAGCGAAGTCCATTCTGCCTTATGGTGAATTCCTTGTGATAGTCTTATACTCTGCAAACCAGTACTATGTATGATTAAAGATCACTTATTACTTGCTATGTGCTGGTTCTATCAGTTACCTGGTTCATATTGGTAGATTAGTTAGGCAGCGATTCCATAACACACATCATTGAAATGCTGGCAAAGTAAGGATAAGTTCATATTTGTGCCAGATGGCAATGTCCATGTGAAGAAGTGAGGAGGTCTTTTTCCTCCAAGGTTTCAGTTTTAAAACAATGGTCACCCAAAGGACCCTACTATAGTCAATGGGGTCCGTTGGACTCTATGTGTAACCGATGGGACCTGAATAATGGACAGGCCAATGCTAGTGTGAGCCTAGCGTACGAACAGTGAGATGAGCTCGTCTTGGAGGAGGCAGTGACTTGATTGCGGAATTGAATGTGGCGGAGCATCAATGGCAAAGACTGGCCTTTTGATCAATTCCCCAGTGTCTGTTACTGAAAACTGGGAGGAAGAGAATGACAGAGACAGTGAGTTTTTAGTTTGACCCAGTCCCTGTTCCTAGCTACTTGCCACAACTGTTCTAATGACAGGGACAACTGGGCGACAGTCCCTTCTCTGGATAAGTGTTACAGAAAACAGGGCAAGACAAAACAACACAGAAGAGGAGTCAGAAAACCGAGGTCAGACCAGAGAGACAAACAGCACCAAATTGAAATCCAAAAGGGAAGCCAAAGGTCAGAGGTCAGTAAATTCAATACAACAGTAAGAAAAGCGCTTAGCAAGGACAGAATCACAATAGCCAGCAAACCTGTGTGGGCTGAAGATCTGTTTACAGGAAGTCCAGGACCCACCCAAGACTTCATAGGAAGACAGGCTGACAATCACACAGGTAAGGCTAAGATTCACTATAAGAGGAGCAGAGGGAAACCAAGGAGAAGGAGATGGGTGTGGAGGAAAATCAATACAGAGGTGAGGAAGAACCTCGAGCAAGGAATCATAGCTGGACACGCCTCCTGCGATGGACAAAGCGACCAGAGGGTTGAACAGGTGCGGATGTAACAGCCAACCTATTAGAACATAGAAGAGCTCCATAGACCTCATCAACGTGAAGGATTACGTCCAATTATAATGTGACAACATCATTTTCTTTGTGTATTTTTATGCAATGTGACTTACAATGTAACATGTTCTTCAACTTTGTAACCTCGGAGTTTACTTGGAGGAATAATAATGTCCAGCAGGTGATTCCACAACATAGCGAATATCCGGAGGACGCTTGAGGCGGCTGCACGGTAACATGTTGTGACTGCACTGATTTGACATGTAGCATGAACACATGAATCCATTCATTGCATGGACCCCTATTAATACTTCAGTCTCCGGCACAGCAGAAGAAGCGTCCACCTACACCGGGGATGTGGCGGGGGCGGGCGGGGGGGGGCTCTCGTCAGCTTAAGGAATACATGAACTTTGCCTTTTGCCAGGACTCATTACTTTCAATGGATAAACAGCTGAAGCTTCAGATATATAGAAGAAGCCAATGAACCAGACAAGGGATGAACTTCAGAGTGAATAATATCCATCCCAGTGAAGTTCCGTGTCCTGGTGATTGACGGCTGAATGACAAGCTGTTAGTTATGAGAACCTCATGAATATTTCATGTTCCTGAACTATAAAAAGGAAGGATGTGAAGGTAAACTAAGAATAAAACCGAATAGAACGCAATGTCAGAATTATTAATTCGTATTATGGTCTGTTAGCTATAAATATGAGTCTCTGTGTATAGGAACGATCCTAACAGAAGAAGAGGAGCGCCTTGACTTTGTGGAGCTCAGTGACCTGTTCTCTCCTATACTTATATGTGACAGGGGGACGTTCATAAGGTGGTGGAGGGAGAACATAAAGCAAACATGGGAATGTTCAGAGCAGCAGGAGCCGAGTAGGTTGACTTTGCGAACCACAGTGACCTGTCCATTCCTATACAGGTGCGGAAACAATACTGCAAAAGGGAGAACGTGTTCAGAAATAGAAGGGTTAATGGTTTATTTTGTCAACTGACAATGAAAGAGCAATGTAAGTCCCATTAATAGTTGGTGTGACTAGGGTTCAGCGACCGGATCGGCTGGAAAATGATCGAAAATCGGATTTTAAAAACGATCCTGAAATCTCAAGATTGGCTCAACCCTACCTATGACTTATTGCATTTAGCGTTGATCAATCGGGATCGGGAAATATCAGATCCCGATCGACGATCGAGCAAATTTCACGATCGGGATCGGCTGGAAAATGATCGAAAATCGGATTTTAAAAACAATCCTGAAATCTCAAGATCGGCTCAACTCTAGGTGTGACCTTTGCACCTTGGATGAAGAGACCCGGAAGTGATGATCCGGCCCCCACGGAGATCTCAACATCATCCAGTCTGTCTGGGATGACATGAAGAGAAAGATGGATTGGAGCAAGCCTATCCACAGAAGATCTGGGCTTAGTTCTCCAAGATGGCGGCGGGAACAACCTCCCTGCCCAGTCCTGCCAAAAACTGTCTGCAAGTGCCGAGAAGAACTGATGGAGGGCAAAGGGCAAAGGTCACACCGAATATTGATAGGATTTACATTTCTCTTTTCTTCGTTCACTTTACAAAAAGAATCTATTAACCCTTTTATTCTTACAGTTTGAGGACTTGTTTTTTTTTGCCATGTAGTATTTTCCAATGGCATCATTTTTGGCCTTCCTATAACCTATGGACTAAATTTTATGGGGGATGAAAAAATTTATTTTTAGTAATTCTAGGCGGAAAAAAAGACAATTGACCATCGGTCACATTAGAATTTAGTTATATTACACGGTGACATCCAGAGGTGGATGAGGAAGCTTTACACGCTCCATTCTGCTTGTTCTTGGATGTCCAGTCTTTGCGCGCAGTTCCCTAAAACACGCCCTGGTTTTCAGAATAAAAAATGGATTCCCACTTTTTTCCTTCGTCGGTCCAGACCATAGATGTAGCAGAGCCGAGTCTGTCACTTGCCTCTATAGGTTATCATTGAGATAACCAGATCGGGAGGACGTCATTGTATACTAAGACTAAATTGCCTGACAAGTTGAGCTCTGCTACATCTGTAGGTCTGTGATTTGATGACGTTTCATCCTATCCCGCTATATTTAGCTCTTTCCATACTGTACCACCGTAATGAAGCCGCACATGTAACACTGCAGTAAATGTTAATGCGACCTCTGCGAAAACTCCCCGGGGGCGCATTAACATCTTATGTCTTATTTTACATCTCTTAATTTATTTATGGAAGAAGATGCTCAGGCTTGTGCTAAACTACAGCATCGGAGGAATTCCTGACCTAAAAATAGTGCGGGGGAGGAATACTAAGGCGCCAAATTGGCATATCTGTATGTGAACCACAAGGAAGAGACGTATACGGACTCATATATCAGTCATGGAGAAATATAGAATGGGGCAAATATATTGGAGAATATGACTCTAAGCCATTAGGAGGAATATAGTGATAGGCTTCCGCCCACTCACACCCCACAAAATACAAGAATCTACTGTAAGACGGTGCTAGGACTAGAGACAGATAGGAAGGGTGCCATAGACTATATACAGGAAGGGTGCCATAGACTATATACAGGAATGGTGTCATAAAGTGACCAAAACAATAGTGCCACATATATGCCCTTGTGACGAAGAGTATAAATACTGTACATATATAGTGGTCTAAGGAAATCTGAGGGTCTTAAAGGTTGGAGTCCTACTGTGATGGTATGTCCTAGTGCATTGTCATCATTTGAATTGGAAACCCTTTTAAATAAAACATATACCTGTATGATATCCACATACATGTGACACCACATACAATAAAGATAACCTGCATATAGTCTTTCATCTTCCTTCTGGTCAGTTCAGCACCTGGACAGCTCCAATGATCTCCCCATCCATGGCTGAGGATCACTATTAGTCATGCCCTAAGTTGGCTTCTGGGAGGGAAAGGGTTAGAGTATCCTCTGCACTGGTTATTTCATAATCGAGTTATTTCAGCACCTGGACAGCTCCTCAGTCCTCACCATCACTGCTTTATAATATTGGACTAGGCCATCCAGACTTTGCTTCTGTAAGCAAACTTGGACCTCTTTGGACGGCTCCCCAAGGCTCCCCAAGGTGAACCACTGCCCAGATTCGGACCTAGGAAATGTAGTACATGGATTACAGATGAGCAAAATGGTTCGTATTTAGATAGTTTCTTTATGAATTTTCCAAAAATCTCAGGTTGGATGAACTTGTGAGTTTTTGGAGTTTGCCACCTATGAATTATTATTATACTTTGTGATCTCTTTAGACCCAAGAAGAGATGACAAAAAACAATGAACCGTCATACTCACCTTCCTTCTCCTTTCTTGAGCTCCATCACAGTGTCTTCTGCTCCTCAGTGGACATCTTTGGTCCTCTTCCAGTCTCTTCTGGCCTCCTGGAGGTGGCAGCCATCATGTGGGGTGATTCAACGTCATGACGTAAGTGTTATGACTTCGGTGTGCCCTATGTGACCAATTACAGGCAAGTGTCATAAAGTCTTTATATCCCCTATGACTGCTGAGACTGAATCACAGGCTACAATATTCTCTGGGGTTGCTGATGTCAACAAGGGGTCCGGAAGAGGTCTGGAGAAACCTGCAATGGAGCACAGTTTGGCCTGAAACAAAATTTGCAGGTGAATTTTCAGAAAACGCCCCTCTCTATCTTGGATGGAACAGAATACATACATGCACTTGGCCATTTCCAAGGCCCGGCACCAGTTGTGCTTCCTTTTGGTTAATATGGAGGTCACTTGGTCCATATTTGGACACTTGGGTTCAGTTCACTTGATATTGAGTTTCTATACAAGCTATTGCACAAATTTGGTTCGAGATTGAACATTACTGTGTTCTGAGGCCAATTTTAGTTTTTCAGGTGCAACATAATTACACATCATATTTCTGACAATTTACTCATCTCCGCTGAATTTCACCCATAATTAAACCTTGTTTAAGTAAAATACCGGGTTCTGCTTTTACCCTCGCTGAGGAATAATTCTAAGTTTTAAACAAACAGAAATAGGAATTCGCTGGCCTATTTTTTCCCCCTGTAATCCTCTTGCTTATAGCGAAGCCAGCAGAAAGAAGGATCAAGATTAAAAGATAGGAAACAAGATAAATGTGCACGGATAAGCCCTGAAAATATTAGTTTTTTTTTTATATATATATGAACTTTTTTTCGACCACAATGGGGCTAAATTAATAGAGGATTAGGAGACTTGGTTAATCCTAACCCTGGGACAATCTGTAGGAAAGCTTGGACTAATTAACGGATATATGTTGTACACAATCATATTAGGATTGGGTTGTAGGTCGAACCCAATTGGTGATTAATAGGATCTAAAAAATCTAAATTGATGTGTGCATGGTCAAATTGATCACAAACAATGAACATGAAGTCAAATAAAGCTTAATTTTGACAACCATAGTTCTCACCAAAAATCTGCTCAACTCCACGAACACGGACTAAAGTGGAGATGTTCTGTCATCGATACCTATATGGACACATGAGTGTCATCCATGAGATTATGTCGCAACAGTTTCCATAAAGAATGGGCTCTAGACTGGCCAAAGCCCAGTATCAGACTGGTACATCGGAGAACCAAAAGATCTTCAGGTTCTAACACAATAACGTCCAGCAGAAGACTCCCAACTCTCAAGGACAATATGTTCTATTTTGTAGGGTGAACCCCGGAATCATTTTATCTACTGGGCCCCCAAAAAAACCTCAATCTGACACTGCCAAGGTCTTGTCAAAGGATCTGCTGTAAAAAAAAATCTGATACTGCCCTCTTCTGCTTTTCTCTGTC
Source organism: Leptodactylus fuscus (assembly GCF_031893055.1). Classification (NCBI taxonomy): domain Eukaryota; kingdom Metazoa; phylum Chordata; class Amphibia; order Anura; family Leptodactylidae; genus Leptodactylus; species Leptodactylus fuscus. Next base: position 16,148,132 of record NC_134268.1, read on the forward strand.
TCTCTCTGTGTTGGAATTAGGAAAAATTGGCAAGCTGGAGGACTGGGTCAAAGCGTTTCCAAAATTGCAAGTTTTGTGGATTGTTTTTCATGCGGTAGTTAGCACCTACCAAAAATTATACAAAGAAGGACAACTGGTAAAGTAACGACAGGAAGATGGAGGTCTAAGGTTCAATGGTGCATATGGTGGTTGAACAGTAGACCAACTGGTCCAATGCTGGTTTGAGTAACAGTAACCGGAATGCTGAAAAAGTTCCTGATGGCTAGGCTAAAAAGGTATCAGTACACACAAGGCACTGCAGGCTGATGTCTATGGGGCTGTGATGCCGCTGACCAGTCAGACCAGTGATGCTGATGTCCACCACCAACAGCTTCTATGATGAGCAATTGAGCATCAGAACTGGATCATGGAGCAATGGAAGAAGATGGCCTGGTCTGATGGAGCACCTGTTCTTCAACATCATGTGGTCTGGTGCATGTGTGTATATGGAAGAGATAGCACCAGTGTGAGTCTATGACCAAGAGTGTTTTGGTCAACCAGTCCAGGATTGACCAACTATCCCCAGCTACTGCAGAGATGGCTTCCTGTAGTAAGTTGCTCCTCAAGTTTGGGATTACACAGCACTTTAGATTGCAGTCTAATGAAGAAATAATGTTGATGTCTTAGCAGTGGTCTTATAGGTCTCACTGAGCTGCGTCTCTCTCGGTACCCAAACATCCTTTGGCATTGCATAATTTCCAAATTCTACAGTTACAGTTCACCATGAGGCCAGTGATCCCACAAACGCTTCACTAGACCAATGGCTTATGGAGTTGGCAGTAACTCCAGCTACAGTGGTCATCCTTTACAATACACACATGCACACATGTAAACAGGGCCAAACCCCACCTTATACTTCAACAGGGAGTCAGATCTTACATCAGGTTGCGCTACCGGAAGAAAACAAGTCGGCAGGGGCAGCGTGAGGTTCTGAGAGATAAGATCAAGGCTCCGATGTTATGACTGACCAGGTTCGAGTAAATACAAAGGTTGCATTACAATGCCGCTTAACCATGTTTTTATAATTTTTCAGCATTTTTGGAAAAAATTATCGGAAAATATTTCCAGATATTTGAAATAAATAAAAACATAACTAAATATATGAAATACAATAAATAAAATTATATTTTTAATTTAGTAAAATTAAAACACTAAATCAATAATGTATCCTAAAAGCTACACCCCCGTATACTGATATATATTCAACTTTTATCATCACCACACTCCCTTAATGGCTTCCACATAGTATAATGCTCCCCAGTGGCTTTCACACATAGTATAATGCTCCCCAGTGGCCTTCACACATAGTATAATGCTCCCCAGTGGTCTCCACACATAGTATAATGCTCCCTAATGGCCTTCACACATAGTATAATGCTCCCCAGTGGCTTTCACACATAGTATAATGCTCCCCAGGGGCTTTCACACATAGTATAATGCTCCCCAGTGGCTTCCGTACATAGTATAATGCTCCCCAGTGGCTTCCGTACATAGTATAATGTTCCTCAATAGCTTCCACACATAGTATAATGCTCCCCAGTGGCTTCCGTACATAGTATAATGCTCCCCAGTGGCTTTCAAACATAGTATAATGCTCCCCAGTGGCTTCCGTACATAGTATAATGTTCCTCAATAGCTTCCACACATAGTATAATGCTCCCCAGTGGACTTCACACATAGTATAATGCTCCCCAGTGGCTTCCGTACATAGTATAATGCTCCCCAGTGGCTTTCACACATAGTATAATGCTCCCCAGTGGCTTCCGTACATAGTATAATGCTCCTCAATAGCTTCCACACATAGTATAATGCTCCCCAGTGGCCTTCACACATAGTATAATGCTCCCCAGTGGCTTCCGTACATAGTATAATGCTCCCCAGTGGCTTTCACACATAGTATAACGCTCCCCAGTGACTTCCGTACATAGTATAATGCTCCTCAATAGCTTCCACACATAGTATAATGCTCCCCAGTGGACTTCACACATAGTATAATGCTCCCCAGTGGCTTCCGTACATAGTATAATGCTCCCCAGTGGCTTTCACACATAGTATAATGCTCCCCAGTGGCTTCCGTACATAGTATAATGCTCCTCAATAGCTTCCACACATAGTATAATGCTCCCCAGTGGACTTCACACATAGTATAATGCTCCCCAGTGGCTTCCACACATAGTATAATGCTCCCCAGTGGCCTTCACACATAATATAATGCTCCCTAATGGCCTTCACACATAGTATAATGCTCCCTAATGGCCTTCACACATAGTATAATGCTCCCCAGTGGCTTTCACACATAGTATAATGCTCCCCAGGGGCTTTCACACATAGTATAATGCTCCCCAGTGGCCTCCACACATAGTATAATGCTCCCCAGTGGACTTCACACATAGTATAATGCTCCCCAGTGGCCTCCACACATACGGTAGTATAATACTCCCTAATGGCCTTCACACATAGTATAATGCTCCCCAGTGGCTTTCACACATAGTATAATGCTCCCCAGTGGCCTTCACACATAGTATAATGCTTCCAAATGGCCTTCACACATAGTATAATGCTCTCCAATGGCTTTCACATAAAGTATAATGCTCCCCAGTGGCCTTCACACATAGTATAATGCTCCCCAGTGGCATTCACATATAGTATAATGCTCCCCATTAGCTTCCACACATAGTATAATGCTCCCCAGTGGCCTTCACACATAGTATAATGCTCCCCAGTGGTCTTCACACATAGTATAATGCTCTCCAATGGCTTTCACATATAGTATAATGCACTCCAGTGGCCTTCACACATAGTATAATGTTCCCCATTGGCTTTCTACACATAGTATAATGCTCCCCAGTGGTCTTCACATATAGTATAATTCTCCCTAGTGGCCTTCACACATAGTATAATGCTCCCCAGTGGCCTTCACACATAATATAATGCTCCCCAGTGGCCTTCACATATAGTATAATGCTCCCCAGTGGCTTCCACACATAGTATAATGCTCCCCAGTGGCCTTCACACATAGTATAATGCTCCCCAGTGGCTTCCACACATAGTATAATGCTCCCCAGTGGCCTTCACACTTAGCACAATGCTCCCCAGTGGCTTTCACACATAGTATAATGCTCCCCAGTGGTCTCCACACATAGTATAATGCTCCCTAATGGCCTTCACACATAGTATAATGCTCCCCAGTGGCTTTCACACATAGTATAATGCACCCCAGTGTCCTCCACACATAGTATAATGCTCTCCAATGGCTTTCACACATAGTATAATGCTCCCCAGTGGCCTTCACACATAGTATAATGCTCCCCAGTGGCCTTCACATATAGTATAATACTCCCTAGTGGCTTCCACACACAGTATAATGCTCCTCAGTGGACTTCACACATTGTATAATGCTCCCAAGTGGCTTTCACACATAGTATAATGCTCCCTAGTGGCTTCCACACATAGTATAATGCTCCCTAGTGGCTTCCATACATAGTATAATGCTCCCCAGTGGCTTCCACACATAGTATAATGCTCCCCAGGGGCCTTCACACATAGTATAATGCTCCCCAGTGGCTTCCACACATAGTATAATGCTCCCCAGTGGCCTTCACACTTAGCACAATGCTCCCTAGTGGCTTTCACACATAGTATAATGCTTTCCAGTGGCTTCCACACATAGTATAATGCTCCCCAGTGGCCTTCACACTTAGCACAATGCTCCCCAGTGGCTTTCACACATAGTATAATGCTCCCCAGTGTCCTCCACACATAGTATAATGCTCTCCAATGGCTTTCACACATAGTATAATGCTCCCCAGTGGCCTTCACACATAGTATAATGCTCCCCAGTGGCCTTCACATATAGTATAATACTCCCTAGTGGCTTCCACACACAGTATAATGCTCCTCAGTGGACTTCACACATTGTATAATTCTCCCAAGTGGCTTTCACACATAGTATAATGCTCCCTAGTGGCTTCCACACATAGTATAATGCTCCCTAGTGGCTTCCATACATAGTATAATGCTCCCCAGTGGCCTTCACATATAGTATAATGCTCCCTAGTGGCTTCCACACACAGTATAATGCTCCCCAGTGACCCAAACAATACAAAGCCTTCTGTGTCACACCCAACACTTCATAATGTACCCCGGTGGTCCTGCAGCCCAGCACTTCACTATCACTAGCAGCTGCCTAATATTTACTTACATTACTACTGGGTGCTGAGAGCTCCTCAGTTGAGAATCGCTGCACTGGTTATAGTACATTTATCTCTCTGGGTCTCAGGCTCATGGCAATTTACAGTTTGCACTTGGAAATTCATTAAATGGTTATAGTTTTTTAATATTTGCTTCCCTGGTAAAGATTCATGCAAGGGTTTCATTTCCATAAAAATAAAATTGAACTAAAGCCAAGGACATCCATTTCAGGCTTATTTCATGATACAGTCACTTGCCGTTAATATTTCATCCTTACAGGTTTTACAGAAGGTTTTCTGATCGAGTTAGAGGTGTAGTAAACTAAATAATACATGCATTGATGGACACTGATGAAAATCGCTTTCTGCCTCAGCCTTGTCCACGGAATTCTCCGCTTTATGTTTTCCTGAAGTTGTGGGAAACCTCCAGGTCTGCACTAGATAAAAGCTGTCATCTCCACTCCATCAGATGTAAAGTAACAATGATTCCAGATGGGTGAGCTCTACATGTCTTATGTTGTCACTTACAGGACATGTATTCCCATATAAAAGGAAAAATAAGGAAAAATGTTGTGCTGAAGAGAAGTGTACAATACTGCAATAATAAATCTGTACAAGAGGTATGCAGCATGAAAATAATAATAATAATAATAATAATAATAATAATAATAATTATTATTATTATTATAAAACACTCCTATGTAAAAGTATATAACTACTATACTACACCTATGTATAAGAAAATAACTACTATAATACTACTCCTATATACAATAATATAACTACTATAATACTGCCCCTATGTACAAGAATATAACTACTATAATACTACTCCTATGTACAAGAATATAACTACTATAATACTGCTCCTATGTACAAGAATATAACTACTATAATACTACACCTATGTATAAGAAAATAACTACTATAATACTACTCCTATATACAATAATATAACTACTATAATACTGCCCCTATGTACAAGAATATAACTACTATAATACTGCTCCTATGTACAAGAATATAACTACTATAATACTGCTCCTATGTACAGGAATATAACTACTATAATACTGCCCCCTATGTACAAGAATATAACTACTATAATACTGCTCCTATGTACAAGAATATAATTACTATAATACTACTCCTATGTACAAGAATATAACTACTATAATACTACTCCTATGTACAAGAATATAACTACTATAATACTGCCCCTATGTACAAGTATATAACTACTATAATACTGCTCCTATGTACAAGAATATAACTACTAAAATACTACTCCTCTATACAAGAATATAACTACTATAATACTGTCCTTATGTACAAGTATATAACTACTATAATACTGCTCCTATGTACAAGAATATAACTACTATAATACTACTCCTCTATACAAGAATATAACTACTATAATACTGCCCCTATGTACAAGTATATAACTACTATAATACTGCTCCTATGTACAAGAATATAACTACTATAATACTACTCCTATGTACAAGAATATAACTACTATAATACTACTCCTATATACAAGAATATAACTACTATAATACTGCTCCTATATACAAGAATATAACTACTATAATACTTCTCCTATATACAAGAATATAACTACTATAATACTGCTCCTATGTACAAGAATATAACTACTATAATACTACCTCCTATGTACAAGAATATAACTACTATAATACTACCTCCTATGTACAAGAATATAACTACTATAATACTACGCCTATGTACAAGAATATAACTACTATAATACTGCCCCTATGTACAAGAATATAACTACTATAATACTGCTCCTATATACAAGAATATAACTACTATAATACTACTCCTATATACAAGAATATAAGTACTATAATACTGCTCCTATGTACAAGAATATAACTACTATAATACTACTCCTATGTACAAGAATATAACTACTACAATACTACGCCTATGTACAAGAATATAACTACTATAATACTACCTCCTATGTACAAGAATATAACTACTATAATACTGCTCCTATATACAAGAATATAACTACTATAATACTACTCCTATATACAAGAATATAAGTACTATAATACTACACCTATGTACAAGAATATAACTACTATAATACTACCTCCTATGTACAAGAATATAACTACTATAATACTACCTCCTATGTACAAGAATATAACTACTATAATACTACTCCTATGTACAAGAATATAACTACTGTAATACTACTCCTATGTACAAGAATATAACTACTATAATACTGCTCCTATGTACAATAATATAACTACTATAATACTACCTCCTATGTACAAGAATATAACTACTATAATACTACCTCCTATGTACAAGAATATAACTACTACAATACTACACCTATGTACAAGAATATAACTACTATAATACTAACTCCTATGTACAAGAATATAACTACTATAATACTGCTCCTATGTACAAGAATATAACTACTGTAATACTACTCCTATGTACAAGAATATAACTACTATAATACTGCTCCTATGTACAATAATATAACTACTATAATACTACCTCCTATGTACAAGAATATAACTACTATAATACTACTCCTATGTACAAGAATATAACTACTGTAATACTATTCCTATGTACAAGAATATAACTACTATAATACTGCTCCTATGTACAAGAATATAACTACTATAATACTGCTCCTATGTACAAGAATATAACTACTGTAATACTACTCCTATGTACAAGAATATAACTACTATAATACTACTCCTATGTACAATAATATAACTACTATAATACTACCTCCTATGTACAAGAATATAACTACTATTAACAACAATGTTACCATGAAGATAAAAATGCATTGCAATTTATTTTAGCAGATGAATAATCCATGTAGAGTTTTATTTGCACAATAAGATTTCAGTATGAGCAGTGGTTTTATGTTACTTATATAATGTTACTTTTGCAAAATCGCCACAACCTAAAAACCTGTTTGCAAGTAGCAAATTTAAAAGAATCTCTCTCTATATATATAACATGTGACTGTGTGTGATATTGTCTTGTAAAGTTAATCATCTAGCCACACACATATATCTGAACATATCCAGCCAAGAGGAAAAGTTAGGAAGGACAATTCTGTTTGGGTTGTAAGCTATGTACCGTCTTGATGCAGATGTGTTCGGCCCTCTGGTGCACTGGAGGGAGAAGGTTTATTATACACAGCCTTCCACTGTTACAAAGGAGGATTTTAACCTTTATATGCCAGTTGGTCAGTAGTATATAGCCAAGGAAGGATTCTATCAGGAGAATGTGGTACAAAGGGGGCACTGACAGGGGATGGGAATGATGGGAAGCTTTTGTGTACAGACATGTTGGGGAGAAGTCGTCATGGTGGTCTGGGCCACATGGCGAAGGAAAGGGTAAATGTTGTTAAGATGAGTAGATGGGACATGGCTGACAGTTGTATTATTCTGCTTTTGCATCAAGGCCCATGAGACTTTAGTTACGCCCGTTTGGCCCAGTTCTCTAGGATTCTGGCTATAAAACATATGTATGATTATTTATTGCAGCTTTAAGCCTTCATGTAACTGTGAATATCCAACCCTACCAAGATGTCACCGTTATGTTCATGACTTCTAACATCCAACCCTACCAAGATGTTATCGTTATGTCCATGGCTTCTAACATACAACCCTATCAACATATTACTGTTATGTCTATGTCTTCTAACATCCAACCCAACCAAGATGTCAGCATTATGTCCATGGCTTCTAATATCCAACCCTACCAAGATATTACTGTTATGTCTATGTCTTCTAACATCCAAGCCTACCAAGATATTACTGTTACGTCCATGACTTCTAACACCCAACCCTACCAAGATGTCACTGTTATGTTCAGGTTTTCTAACATCCAACCCTTCCATGATGTCACTGTTATGTTCATGGTTCCTAACATCCAACTCTACCATGATGCCGCTGTTATGTCTATGACTTCCATCATCGAACCCTACCATGACGTCACTGTTACGTCTATGGTTTCTAAGATCTAACCCTACTCTGAAGTTACCGTTATGTTCTACATCTCACCAACTCAAGCTCCTACATCTGACAAAATGAACTCTGCTACATCTCAAGACTAAAGGGAAAAAAAAAAAAAAACACTGCCTATTCATATACCAGGAAAATAATAACTCTATGGAAAGGGTTAAGGAAATTCTAATAGTACACAGCAGCAGATTTATGAAGATCTGAACAATCTGATTATAAGAGGAGGCTTTCAGCAAGATGACATGCACAATGGGATAGGTGGATTTACAGGTAATACCTTAAATAAATTGAAATCGGTTCTAAAGCTCCCAGTAGAATTCTTTAAACAAATTGTCCAAAGCGGCAAAATTACATTATAAAAAAATAGGCGAGAAAGTGGAGCAGCGGCCGGGCGATATCTTCATCCCAGTGAGTGGTTGATTGCGGTTGTGTAAGTCGCGGGCAGATATTTGTATGTACTGAAAACCACTAACACCATACATTATTCAGTGAGTAGATGAAATCTTAGGGGTCAGACCAAGGTCTACGTAGACTCCGTCGTGAATATTGAATCATCAGAATAAAACGGGAAAACATTACATTCTTCTTGAGGAACCAAGTGCTTGGGAATAAACCAGATCCAACTCCAATTTTTCAAAAAGTTTTGTAGTGAAAGTTTCACACTCTAGGGTCTGTGCCCATCCAGAGTATGATAAGTGGAGGTCCATGGGAGGGGCAGAAACATGATACAGTTATGGTCACCTTCCCTCACCTCTTCTAGGTGTCATCACAGTATCTGGTGCTCCTTTGGGGTCCTCTTCTGGGCAACTGGAGGATATGACACACCTTGGAGTCACTGCTGATGTAAGTGTCGTGATATTGGCGCGCCCCATGTGGCCACAAGAGGATCCTGAGAAAGTTCCGGATGCCACAAGGATGCTCAGACCCATATACTTATGGGTCTGAAAAGACCTCCCGAGGATAAGAGTTTCAATTCCAGGATGTGATGGACTTATTTGATCCAAAACAAATCCTTGGACCGAACCAACTGAAATGAAACAAAATGTCCGCCCATCTCTATATGGCACTAGTTTTTGAAAAAAGATGAAAAAATGGTACTGCAAAAAGTATGGAACCCCCCCCCCCCCCCTTATTGACATTTTCTGGTGGTGCACAAGAAGTCACATAACTTTTGGATCATTAGAAAATTTTGGGAAACTGTTGTCCCCTATTGGGCAGCCCCTATAACGGCGTTCTCACACTTGAACATTGGCTGTATACTTGTATAATTGTTACATTACATTACTCTGTACATTTGCTGTATACTTTGTGTGCATAGAACAGTATTTACAGGATTCTTTTTACCCAGCAGATGTCCTTTTGATATACATTGGGTTGAAATACTATATACTGTATATATACTATATATACCTCACTCAGGATGTATATATATGTAACTCAGGATCAGTACAGGATAAGTAATGTAATGTATGTACACAGTGACTGTACCAGCAGAATAGTGAGCGCAGCTCTGGAGTATAATACAGGATAAGTAAGTCATAGACAGTGACTGCACCAGCAGAATAGCGAGCGCAGCTCTGGAGTATAATACAGGATGAGTAATGTAATGTATGTACACAGTGACTGTACCAGCAGAATAGTGAGCGCAGCTCTGGAGTATAATACAGGATAAGTAATGTAATGTATGTACACAGTGACTGCACCAGCAGAATAGTGAGCGCAGCTCTGGAATATAATACAGGATAAGAAATGTAATGTATGTATACAGTGACTGCACCAGCAGAATAGTCAGCGCAGCTCTGGAGTATAATACAGGATAAGTAATGTAATGTATGTACACAGTGACTGTACCAGCAGATTAGTGAGTGCAGCTCTGGAGTATAATATAAGATAAGTAATGTAATGTATGTGCACAGTGACTGCACCAGCAGAATAGTGAGCGCAGCTCTGGAGTATAATACAGGATAAGTAATGTAATGTATGTACACAGTGACTGTACCAGCAGAATAGTGAGCGCAGCTCTGGAGTATAATACAGGATAAGTAATGTAATGTATGTACACAGTGACTGTAACAGCAGAATAGTGAGCGCAGCTCTGGAGTATAATACAGGATAAGTAATGTAATGTATGTACACAGTGACTGCACCAGCAGAATAGTGAGCGCAGCTCTAGAGTATAAGACAGGATAAGTAATGTAATGTATGTACGCAGTGACTGCACCAGCAGAACAGTGAGCGCAGCTCTGGAGTATAATACAGGATGAGTAATGTAATGTATGTACACAGTGACTGCACCAGCAGAATAGTGAGCGCAGCTCTGGAGTATAATACAGGATAAGTAATGTAATGTATGTATACAGTGACTGCACCAGCAGAATAGTGAGCGCAGCTCTGGAGTATAATACAGGATAAGTAATGTAATGTATGTACACAGTGACTGTACCAGCAGATTAGTGAGTGCAGCTCTGGAGTATAATATAAGATAAGTAATGTAATGTATGTGCACAGTGACTGCACCAGCAGAATAGTGAGCGCAGCTCTGGAGTATAATATAGGATAAGTAATGTAATGTATGTACACAGTGACTGTACCAGCAGAATAGTGAGCGCAGCTCTGGAGTATAATACAGGATAAGTAATGTAATGTATGTACACAGTGACTGTACCAGCAGAATAGTGAGCGCAGCTCTGGAGTATAATACAGGATAAGTAATGTAATGTATGTACACAATGACTGCACCAACAGAATAGCGAGCGCAGCTCTGGAGTATAATACAGGATGAGTAATGTAATGTATGTACACAGTGACTGTACCAGCAGAATAGTGAGCGCAGCTCTGGAGTATAAGACAGGATAAGTAATGTAATGTATGTACGCAGTGACTGCACCAGCAGAACAGTGAGCGCAGCTCTGGAGTATAATATAGGATAAGTAATGTAATGTATGTACACAGTGACTGCACCAGCAGAATAGTGAGCGCAGCTCTGGAGTATAATACAGGATAAGTAATGTAATGTATGTATACAGTGACTGCACCAGCAGAATAGTGAGCGCAGCTCTGGAGTATAATACAGGATAAGTAATGTAATGTATGTACACAGTGACTGTACCAGCAGATTAGTGAGTGCAGCTCTGGAGTATAATATAAGATAAGTAATGTAATGTATGTACACAGTGACTGCACCAGCAGAATAGTGAGCGCAGCTCTGGAGTATAATACAGGATAAGTAATGTAATGTATGTACACAGTGACTGCACCAGCAGAATAGCGAGCGCAGCTCTGGAGTATAATACAGGATGAGTAATGTAATTTATGTACACAGTGACTGTACCAGCAAAATAGTGAGCGCAGCTCTGGAGTATAATACAGGATAAGTAATGTAATGTATGTACACAGTGACTGCACCAGCAGAATAGTGAGCGCAGCTCTAGAGTATAAGACAGGATAAGTAATGTAATGTATGTACGCAGTGACTGCACCAGCAGAACAGTGAGCGCAGCTCTGGAGTATAATATAGGATAAGTAATGTAATGTATGTACACAGTGACTGCACCAGCAGAATAGTGAGCGCAGCTCTGGAGTATAATACAGGATAAGTAATGTAATGTATGTATACAGTGACTGCACCAGCAGAATAGTCAGCGCAGCTCTGGAGTATAATACAGGATAAGTAATGTAATGTATGTACACAGTGACTGTACCAGCAGATTAGTGAGTGCAGCTCTGGAGTATAATATAAGATAAGTAATGTAATGTATGTACACAGTGACTGCACCAGCAGAATAGTGAGCGCAGCTCTGGAGTATAATACAGGATAAGTAATGTAATGTATGTACACAGTGACTGTACCAGCAGAATAGTGAGCGCAGCTCTGGAGTATAATACAGGATAAGTAATGTAATGTATGTACACAATGACTGCACCAGCAGAATAGTGAGCGCAGCTCTGGAGTATAATACAGGATGAGTAATGTAATGTATGTACACAGTGACTGTACCAGCAGAATAGTGAGCGCAGCTCTAGAGTATAAGACAGGATAAGTAATGTAATGTATGTACGCAGTGACTGCACCAGCAGAACAGTGAGCGCAGCTCTGGAGTATAATATAGGATAAGTAATGTAATGTATGTACACAGTGACTGCACCAGCAGAATAGTGAGCGCAGCTCTGGAGTATAATACAGGATAAGTAATGTAATGTATGTATACAGTGACTGCACCAGCAGAATAGTGAGCGCAGCTCTGGAGTATAATACAGGATAAGTAATGTAATGTATGTACACAGTGACTGCACCAGCAGAATAGTGAGCGCAGCTCTGGAGTATAATACAGGATAAGTAATGTAATGTATGTACACAGTGACTGCACCAGCAGATTAGTGAGTGCAGCTCTGGAGTATAATATAAGATAAGTAATGTAATGTATGTACACAGTGACTGCACCAGCAGAATAGTGAGCGCAGCTCTGGAGTATAATACAGGATAAGTAATGTAATGTATGTACACAGTGACTGTACCAGCAGAATAGTGAGCGCAGCTCTGGAGTATAATACAGGATAAGTAATGTAATGTATGTACGCAGTGACTGCACCAGCAGAACAGTGAGCGCAGCTCTGGAGTATAATATAGGATAAGTAATGTAATGTATGTACACAGTGACTGCACCAGCAGAATAGTGAGCGCAGCTCTGGAGTATAATACAGGATAAGTAATGTAATGTATGTATACAGTGACTGCACCAGCAGAATAGTGAGCGCAGCTCTGGAGTATAATACAGGATAAGTAATGTAATGTATGTACACAGTGACTGTACCAGCAGATTAGTGAGTGCAGCTCTGGAGTATAATATAAGATAAGTAATGTAATGTATGTACACAGTGACTGCACCAGCAGAATAGTGAGCGCAGCTCTGGAGTATAATACAGGATAAGTAATGTAATGTATGTACACAGTGACTGTACCAGCAGAATAGTGAGCGCAGCTCTGGAGTATAATACAGGATAAGTAATGTAATGTATGTACACAGTGACTATACCAGCAGAATAGTGAGCGCAGCTCTGGAGTATAATACAGGATAAGTAATGTAATGTATGTACACAGTGACTGCACCAGCAGAATAGTGAGCGCAGCTCTGGAGTATAATACAAGATGTAACTCAGGATCAGGAAAGGGCTTACAAAGTTATTTGCCTTTGTCTGTATATAACATGGGTGCATTTATTGTCACTTTCTGGCGATCGCTTTGGCCTTTCTTCTTGCATTGAGCGTTTTCGTTCCCGCATCCTCAGCCATAACCTTATGTATAAATTCATAACTTTCACGGTTGTCGAACTAATTACAGCAAATTTTCTCATTGAACAAAAGGTCAGTCCTTCGTGTTATTCTGATGCTAATGAATATGGCTGCATAGGACGTACAGGGATACAATGGATTTCACTCGCTTTCTCTATCCATTCATCAGAACTGACTTCAGATTTCTGTGACCTTTACAAGTTCCCAAATTGCTCAATTGAACCATTTATTAAATATTAAATAATTGCAATTACTAATGCGCTGTAATGAGAGATTGTAGCGGGGCCCACACGCAGCTCCGGTGTCACTTCTACAATATGGGTCTGATCATTATTCATGTTCATTTTCGCCGTCCTTACCGATAAATCAGCGGCGACTTTACCATCCGGCTATTTTCTGCTTGTTTAATTAATGTTAAAGTTGGAAGAATTAGAATCTCATTTATCTCCTTCCGTGAAAGAATCTGGTGATCTGTCCTGAAGACCTGTCCTGATACGCCGCTCACATAGCTGCACGGCTCGTGACAAGAGTGAGCTCAGATACATCAAGGATATGGACAAAGTGGCGCATCTTGGATGCGATGTGGATCGAGCCCTGTGTTGTGTTTATTCAGCTAAAGTACTCAATAAGAAAAAGTAACAAAAAGTAACAAATTCTACCCCATAATTGTGCCAACCCAAAGACTAAACGGAACGTCTAAGTGATGCAAATGATAACGGTATTACAAGATACATTTGATGGCGAATGGGTATAAAACAGTCTGGAAAAAGCCAAATTTGTTACAAATTTTGTAAAAAATTCCAGGTCCAGCCAGAATTGAAATTTTTGAGTTTCTTCAGACTCCAGAGTGCAATAAGCGGAGGTCCCTTAGAAGGTGCGGTAGAATAATAAACATGGATGCTCACAGGTGGGCGAACTGCTAAGGATTTGTTTGTTCTGTAACATTATGGGCCTGGGGGACAACAAAGGTCTTTGATGGGGCCTCGTTGGTCACATTGGGTGATTTGGAGGTTGAAAGAGGACTGATGACGACATCGGGGGAATATGCAGTGGACGTCTCAAGGGATCTCAGGATGGAAGGTAAGTATTACAGTTTATTATTTCACCGCACCTTCCCGGAACCCTCACTTATTCGCTCCAGACTCTAAAGAGATCGCAAAATATAATGCAATCAGGACCAGTCATCCAAATGTAAATACACAGGAAAGACGAAATAAAATCAATGGATCCGCGCTTACCCTTCCAACGATTTTTATTCAGCATATAATAGACAACACACAACGCGTTTCGGGACGCAGCCCGTCCCTTTCTCAAGTGTCCGTTTTTGTCCTTTTAAAACATTAGCAAAATATGCTCCTTTTATAGCAATATCGAAATACCGGAAGTGATTTGTCTCTGTTTCACTTCCAGTAAACAAACTATACAAACATTTACCACAAATTCAAATTATCACACATAGATGGCTTAGTAATGCATAATACCTTCATTGGTTCGCAAAATATAATGGGACTTGTTATTGGACTGAATTTCAGATGAAACAGTAGGATGAACCTCATGGAAATTTGTGTAAGTAACCTTGCAAGGTCTAGTTGCTAAGCGTGAGGGTGCTGTTTGCTTCCCCGCTTATCTCCATCCCAGCTGCTTCCATGGAGTACATTGTTTTATTCTCTGGATTCTATACAATCCGTGGTCGGTTTTCCAGCCGGCGCGCTTTGTAAGGTCCGTTTCTAATTTCCATTTTAAGTAGCACATGCTTTTCATATGGTCTATAAATATACCCCCTCATTACTAAGCCCTTTCATCACTTGCACCAATAAAGCCCTGATTGGATACAATGAGAAGTAATTATCATTATATGACTTTTTGTTGTATTTATGGCACGGTGCACTAAGTCGCGGCGTTCCTGTGTCGCTATACATGACTCGTAGCTCATTTCAATGTACATTATAGGGCGTTTGTGCCATGTTAGGTGTGTTATTGAATTTACTGATTGCAGAATTTACCTTTTTTATGGTAATTTCGACATAAAAATACGGGTTGATGGTATTACGGTGTACAGTATGAGCAATTATGTGCGGAGGAATAAATATCTGCGCTTTGTGACAGACTCATTGAGGAACATTATGTTAAATGCTTGGTTAAATAGAATATGGGAAAGTATATGGCTTGTGCACTCCAACGCCAGGCTGAGCATTGATTGGGTATTGAGGAATGAAATGAGGTTGCGCTACATAAGAAAATTATACAGTAATGTACTGTACGTACCGATGTAGCAGTGCTGAGTTCATCATATTATACCATGTACCATGTGCAATAGATATACACATTGGGAATGAAAGGATATCAGCTCGGCCAAGCTTTTCCTATAACCTCCATTTCAATAGAAGATTTTGTGGAGAGCAAAGTCAGTTACAGTATAGAGAGTTCAGAAAGTTAGAAATTGGATAGATAAGTTCCTAGGAGCCCTGACAGTGTCATACACTATATTTTATAGATAGGTTCCTAGGAGACCTGACAGTGTTATACACTATGTATTATAGATAGGTTCCTAGGAGCCCTGACAGTGTTATACACTATGTGTTATAGATAGGTTCCTAGGAGCCCTGACAGTGTTATACACTATGTGTTATAGATAGGTTCCTAGGAGCCCTGACAGTGTTATACACTATGTTTTATAGATAGGTTCCTAGGAGCCCTGACAGTGGCATACACTATGTTTTATAGATAGGTTCCTAGGAGCCCTGACAGTGTTATACACTATGTTTTATAGATAGGTTCCTAGGAGCCCTGACAGTGGCATACACTATGTTTTATAGATAGGTTCCTAGGAGCCCTGACAGTGTTCTACATTATGTATTATAGATAGGTTCCTAGAAGCCCTGACAGTGTCATACACTATGTTTTATAGTTAGGTTCCTAGGAGCCCTGACAGTGGCATACACTATGTTTTATAGATAGGTTCCTAGGAGCCCTGGCAGTGTTATACACTATGTTTTATAGATAGGTTCCCAGGAGCCCTGGCAGTGTTATACACTATGTTTTATAGATAGGTTCCTAGGAGCCCTGACAGTGGCATACACTATGTTTTATAGATAGGTTCCTAGGAGCCCTGACAGTGTACTACATTATGCATTATAGATAGGTTCCTAGGAGCCCTGACAGTGTCATACACTATGTTTTATAGATAGGTTCCTAGTAGCCCTGACAGTGTTCTACGCTATGTATTATAGATAGGTTCCTAGGAGCCCTGA
The DNA here is from genome assembly GCF_031893055.1 of Leptodactylus fuscus. Lineage (NCBI taxonomy): Eukaryota > Metazoa > Chordata > Amphibia > Anura > Leptodactylidae > Leptodactylus > Leptodactylus fuscus. The sequence continues at coordinate 16,164,953 of NC_134268.1, forward strand.
CAGTGTCATACACTATGTTTTATAGATAGGTTCCTAGGAGCCCTGACAGTGTCATACACTATGTTTTATAGATAGGTTCCTAGTAGCCCTGACAGTGTCATACACTATGTTTTATAGATAGGTTCCTAGTAGCCCTGACAGTGTTCTACGCTATGTATTATAGATAGGTTCCTAGGAGCCCTGACAGTGTCATACACTATGTATTATAGATAGATTCCTAGGAGCCCTGACAGTGTTATACACTATGTTTTATAGATAGGTTCCTAGGAGCCCTGACAGTGTCATACACTATGTTTTATAGATAGGTTCCTAGTAGCCCTGACAGTGTTCTACGCTATGTATTATAAATAGGTTCCTAGGAGTCCTGACAGTGTTCTACACTATGTATTATAGATAGGTTCCTAGGAGCCCTGGCAGTGTTATACACTATGTTTTATAGATAGGTTCCTAGGAGCCCTGACAGTGTCATACACTATGTTTTATAGATAGGTTCCTAGTAGCCCTGACAGTGTTCTACGCTATGTATTATAGATAGGTTCCTAGGAGTCCTGACAGTGTTCTACACTATGTATTATAGATAGGTTCCTAGGAGCCCTGGCAGTGTTATACACTAAGTTTTATAGAAAGGTTCCTAGGAGCCCTGACAGTGTCATACACTATGTTTTATAGATAGGTTCCTAGGAGCCCTGACAGTGTCATACACTATGTTTTATAGATAGGTTCCTAGGAGTCGTGACAGTGTTATACACTATGTATTATAGATAGGTTCCTAGGAGCCCTGACAGTGTTATACACTAAGTTTTATAGAAAGGTTCCTAGGAGCCCTGACAGTGTCATACACTATGTTTTATAGATAGGTTCCTAGGAGCCCTGACAGTGTCATACACTATGTTTTATAGATAGGTTCCTAGGAGCCCTGACAGTGTTCTACACTGTGTTTTATAGATAGGTTCCTAGGAGCCCTGACATTGTTCTACGCTATGATAGTCTACTACGTTTTCTAATATCATTTAATCTGCGCCACGTTCATTCTTTTTTAAGTCACTAAGTTATATACCTTTACACACCCGATTTATTGCATATTTTTCTGCAGTACTGAGCCCGTCTCATTGTTCCATCTTTCTTGTGCACACTAATCATAATTTTCTTTAACAAATGAACCATAATTGTTTTTTTACATAAATGTAGACAGGAAAGTGTTGGACTTCTATTAACAAATACGCCTCTTTGTTTCATTCAATTGCATACCTTGACCTTTTGGGATCTGTCATGTACTACATTTCTTTTTGGATCAGACTTTTATCCGAATAATTTTTTTCAGAATTTTTTTAAAGGAAAATTACATTTTGATGCGCAGTGACACGAAGGCGCCTTTGTATATAACATACTTAGTGGCATTTTGCCAAGGTTTACATTCAAAAAATAGAATTTTAGAATTTAGGTTTCATATATATATTTGTCAAAAGTGTGAAAAATGTTACAAAGTGGCTAGAAATGTCTGACAGCAAAATGGTGAAGGTCTCTAATAGCATAAAGTAATGATCATTCCATACCAAGGAGGAGGCCATGGGGCCGGCAGGGCAGTCAGGACAGGGCTAGTGCTCTATCAGAGAGGCTAGATTAGGGGAAATCAGATTGTTAGGAAGGTTTGTGACCCACGTCTGGGAGCAAACGGGAAAAAAAATCAATCTGACAGAGACCGAGCAGCAGAAAATTACAAGATGGCCTTTCCGTTCCTGTCGGAGTGAAGGATATTGAGGAGGCTGGACTTACAGTGAAGTAAGAGGGAATCCATTGTCAAGTTTTTTTTAGATTTTTTTTATTTTAGTTCACAAATTAACACCAAATTCTGATGCATACTATAGGATTTTTTTTGCTAATTTGTTTTGGTGTCTGATTGTAAATTTTTTATACTTATTACGGGGGGGGGGGGGGCAGCCATCTTGCCTAAGAGTATTCAGAGATTTGCTTTACAAAAGCCAAATGGACAATGGGAACCTGTTGTCTGGAGATGACTCTTTGGGGCATAAATAGTCAACAAACCTTATGCAAATGTTTTGGGGTTTTTTTTACTCTCTTTTTTGTGTCGTCCTCATCATTGAGAAATAGGGCTTTTCCCTCCAGGCACATGACAAGTTGAAATGTGTGCCTTGCCATTTTTGAGGGACACCGTCTACCAGCGATGGGGTTATGATAACTCCAGTCTTCATAAATCTTCCCCATATGGGAGAATGTTGTGGGCATGCTCTGTGACCTATGTAGAGGCCACTGTGCAAGGAGTAGGAGAAGATAATCTGTGGTCCTGATAAGGTCAAAGCCTTGTTTATGGTTAATTGATATAATAATCCCGGGTAACTGTCGTCGTCCTAATAAATTAGGCTGAGTGCCAGGCGGTAAAGAAGTCACACCACTCTATGTGTTGGTATTAGCTTCTCTCTCAACCAAGAATTTAATTAAAACAATGTGGGGTTAAATAGTAGCAGAGAAAGGAAGAGAGATAACAATAAGGTAAGTCTCCATATTCATTCCTGATTGATATGATACATCTCAATCCAACAGAAAAAGTCTAAGCAGTGCCATATATAGCCAGCTACTCCCGGTCCTGTGTGGTGACCTTAGGGAGATGTCTTCTGGCAGCAAGCCAAGCATTTGTTTTTCTTGCACCCATCCTGGTTGCAGTCACCATCTTATCATATAACATTATATCAGTTTCACGCATAAGCACCTATCCCTAGCATTCTGCTTTTAAGGATAACAATGTTTCTCATACATTACATGATTATAAACTTCACAGTCCCCCGTACTATGAATGGTGGATCTTGTGTATTCTGTATATAAGAATAAGCCTTCAGCATAATCCTTCCTATGCTGATTATGAGATGATGGCGGGGAAGTAATCTCTACAGAACAAGAAGTGTCTGTCTATTGTGAGGCTCAGCAGTCACATAGAACATGGAAAAATTTCAGGATTGTTAAAAAATTTTAACTTTGTAATTTTGTAGACGAGCCAACTGGTTTGTGATGAGTTAGGATTGGTATAAAGGATTGCCTCTGACCACGTCACGTCAGAACTATTTTTCGGAGGTAGACCTCTGACATCTTCCTCCAATATAAGTTTGCAAAATACGGCACTGTGTAACCTTTCAGTGGGACAGCTCAACCATTAACCACTTGCTGACCTGCTACCCCCATATCACTAACCTTATTTTGACTTAACATTTTTGCGTCACTGCTTTTAGCGAGACATAACTTTTTAACCTATCCGTCATTTATGCCATGCCAGGGCTTTTTTTGTTTTTGTATTTTTTAATGTCCTCCTTGTTGAATACGTTTCACTTATTTAACAAATTTTATTTGCTTTTTTGGGGGGGGAAAATTCTACCTTTTTTTTTGTGTTTTACTACGCTACCTAAATATTGTGTTACTTTTATTTTCTGGATTGGTACGATTACAGAGATACCAAATATGTGTCTGTTTCTATAATTTATTACTTTTGAACTGTATAAGCACAGTTCATGGGTAAAAAAAACAAAAACATTTTTATGGCATTTCAATAGTCGTATCATTTTTAATTTTTCCATCAATATATCTGAATAGGGTCTTGTTTTTTGTGGGGTAAGTCATATTTTTAATAGAATTATTTTGGGAGCAATAGAAAAACAACAATTCTGCAATTTTTTCTATTGTATACATTGCTACATTTTTGTGTATTTTAAGGTGCACAATGGTACATCTTAATCCCCTCCCCTAATGTGAGCCACTCCCATTTTCTGCTGAGCCCCACCCCTTGTCCGAAATGCCATAACAGTGCCTAAAATGGCGCCAGGTTTTTTTGTTTTTTTTTTAGCAAATTGCCTCAAAATTCTGGCATATTTTCGTAAGTGTGGCCAAGTCTATGAACTATGCCAGGAGTGTTCCATTACGATAATGCAGTTTTTTCCTTGTTCCTACCCAAAACCACAGAGATCACAAACTCAGCCCTGCTACATCTATAATAAATTTCACAATATGTTTTGCCACTTACAAGGGAAGCGTTAAACGTAACCTCACGTAACCCCTGACTCTTGTTCCTGGAAATCTAGATGATATTGCTTCTACCACAAGTGGTCCCAGTGCAGCAGAGCCTCATATGCCTGCCAGGCAAAAACATTCATCAAGCCAATTTCAGATTCTTGTGTTACAACGTTTTTTTGTTTTTCTATCGACAATTTATGAAACCCGCTGAAAACCCATTCATCTTCTAAAGACCGAGGACGGCCATTATGTCTAAGGTGAGAGGAAGGACATGTTTAGCTCCAAGGAGAACAAAAATAGCAGCCTAAAAGAAAATTAACACAACCCATGAAGGGCAGACACAGAAGATAACAAAGATCTGTCTTGATCCCTCAGTATAGCGCCATTGTTTGTCACCTAGAACACACTTTATAGACTTACTGTAAATCTAGGGCCCATTAGATAGAGGGTACAGACTGCATATACACTGCTAAGATAGGAAGGAAGGCAAGGAAACAGTACTACATGTGCCTACGTTACAAGATGATACAGGAAGGCAGTACTAGCTGTGCCTACGTTACGAGATGATACAGGAAGGCAGTACTAGCTGTGCCTATGTTACAAGATGATACAGGAAGGCAGTACTAGCTGTGCCTATGTTACAAGATGTAAAAAAAGACAAAAAGGAAAAACAGGGCGCTGAGCCGACCCTAGTGCAGTAATTTCAATAAATGAAATTGAAATATAAGATGAAAACAGGATGGCCTCTCACCTTGGCAGGTTGTGTGAAACACAACAACCTATAGGCACAATCAAATGGAACATTCAGGAGGGCAGCAGCTGAAAAGGCTGTCAGGAAGACGTGAGGAATTCAGCAAATTAGGACCAGACTCTCCAAAGAGAAGTACAGAGGCAGCAAATTAGGAAATTACGGAAGGAAGGCAAGGAAACAGTACTACATGTGCCTACATTACAAGATGATACAGGAAGGCAGTACTAGCTGTGCCTACATTACAAGATGATACAGGAAGGCAGTACTAGCTGTGCTTACGTTACGAGATGATACAGGAAGGCAGTACTAGCTGTGCCTATGTTACAAGATTATACAGGAAGGCAGTACTAGCTGTGCTTACGTTACGAGATGATACAGGAAGGCAGTACTAGCTGTGCCTACATTACAAGATTATACAGGAAGGCAGTACTAGCTGTGCTTACGTTACGAGATGATACAGGAAGGCAGTATTAGCTCTGCCTACATTACGAGATGATACAGGAAGGCAGTACTAGCTGTGCCTACGTTACAAGATGATACAGGAAGGCAGTACTAGCTGTGCCTACATTACAAGATGATACAGGAAGGCAGTACTAGCTGTGCCTACATTACAAGATGATACAGGAAGGCAGTACTAGCTGTGCCTATGTTACAAGATTAAACAGGAAGGCAGTACTAGCTGTGCCTACGTTACGAGATGATACAGGAAGGCAGTACTAGCTGTGCCTATGTTACAAGATGATACAGGAAGGCAGTACTAGCTGTGCCTATGTTACAAGATGATACAGGAAGGCAGTACTAGCTGTGCCTACATTACAATATGATACAGGAAGGCAGTACTAGCTGTTCTTACATTACGAGATGATACAGGAAGGCAGTACTAGCTGTGCCTACATTACAAGATGATATAGGAAGGCAGTACTAGCTGTGCCTACATTACAAGATGATACAGGAAGGCAGTACTAGCTTTGCCTATGTTACAAGATTATACAGGAAGGCAGTACTAGCTGTGCCTACGTTACGAGATGATACAGGAAGGCAGTACTAGCTGTGCCTATGTTACAAGATGATACAAGAAGGCAGTACTAGCTGTGCCTATGTTACAAGATGATACAGGAAGGCAGTACTAGCTGTGCCTACATTACAATATGATACAGGAAGGCAGTACTAGCTGTGCTTACATTACGAGATGATACAGGAAGGCAGTACTAGCTGTGCTTACATTACGAGATGATACAGGAAGGCAGTACTAGCTGTGCCTACATTACAAGATGATACAGGAAGGCAGTACTAGCTGTGCCTACATTACAATATGATACAGGAAGGCAGTACTAGCTGTGCTTACATTACGAGATGATACAGGAAGGCAGTACTAGCTGTGCCTACATTACAAGATGATACAGGAAGGCAGTACTAGCTGTGCCTATGTTACAAGATGATACAGGAAGGCAGTACTAGCTGTGCCTATGTTACGAGATGATACAGGAAGGCAGTACTAGCTGTGCTTACGTTACGAGATGATACAGGAAGGCAGTACTAGCTGTGCCTACATTACAAGATGATACAGGAAGGCAGTACTAGCTGTGCCTACATTACAAGATGATACAGGAAGGCAGTACTAGCTGTGCCTACATTACAAGATGATACAGGAAGGCAGTACTAGCTGTACCTATGTTACAAGATGATACAGGAAGATTGTAGATTGTAAGCTCTTGCGAGCAGGGCCCTCAGTCCCATTGTGTGAAATGACTTTCTTTGTAATGTATCTTTCTGTCTGTATTTGAACCCTACAAATTGTACAGCGCTGTGGAATATGTTGGCACTATAGAAATAAAATTTATTATTATTATTATTATGATACAGGAAGGCAGTACTAGCTGTGCCTATATCCATTTCAGGGAGAGTCAAGAATGCAATACTATTTGTGCCTATATAATTCATAGGGATAGACAGGTACATGCATCAATAACAGGGAGAGACAGGGAGGCAGTACTATATGTATGTACATCACTTATAGGAAGAGAGAGGGAGGCAGTGCTATTAGGAGGAGAGGCAGTACTACCTATAGATACATTGTTTAGAGGGAAGGATATGATGTTACATTTGTATCTCTCGCTGTCTAAAGATCTATCTATCTGAATTAAAAGTAGAACTTCCTGGGGCAACACGGTGGCTCAGTGGTTAGCACTGCAGCCTTGCAACGCAGGAGTCCTGTGTTTGAATCCCACCAGGAGCAATATCAATATGGTAGCTATAAAGAATACCTCTTGCTCTGGAGAAGCCCGTACATCTCTGCATTACCAAAACAACCAACTGGTTTCAAGGGGATGAGAGTAATTCCTCATTTTGCCTGTGGTGGCGCTGTAGGAATCCTCCCATATCCCAGCTGATCACAACATATCCCAGCAGCTGGAAACCCCATGATAACCATCAGGGGACCCTTGTAACAAAAGAGATGCTCCAAAGTATAAGTCAGGCGCTAGAATAATGCAACGATTTAGCACTCATCCACCGAGTAAACACAAATTCTGACAGTAAACACAGATTTCACATTTTGCCTTCCATTTGTCACATCGCATTATCTGTCATTTCGCACATGACCACACTTAGATTACAGGGTCTAGAAAGCCTGCAATGAAAAACCGCTTGAAATATGTTCATTTGTGGCTTCAAAATATATCATTTCACCAATTAGCAGCGATCCTTCCGAGCTAAGTGCTAAGCAACACGGCTGTCATAAACGTTAACCAGTGAGTCCACAGCCCGGTAACATGACACGTTCTACGGCAGGACCACGGCTATTTATAACAAGCGCTGACTTAACTCAAGTGCCAGCAGCGGAATAATACAGATGAATTGAAACCTATGGGCTATTTGGATTTCCAACACGCAAACACTAACAAAATATGTGCTCTATTCCAGACCACTGAGCTGTCTCCACCGCTATACGTCAACCTGATCGCTCCATCAAGTACGAAGAACCCAACAGAACTCATCAGCCAGAGACAGGAAATATTAGCCATGGAGATGATGGGGGAGAAGAAGAGGAAGCCGGTTGGTGGAGGTTAAGACCTCATCCCTTATATCCAGATTCCTCACGATTTTATAAAAGGTCCCCACCAGCACCTTCACCAGCCCCAACACATTGTAACCTTCACGAGGTTCTGCCCCCGCAGAGTTGGAATTCTCTCTCTATCCTTCACCATTCCAGAGCTGTTAGTTTCGGTACAATTATACTATGCGGTTCTGGGCTGGAGCAGAAGGACATGGACCCGCCCCCAATGGAAAGTGGAGAACATAGCTGTGCTGAAATATAAACCATATCCATGGAAGAGAGTCCATAATCTACTACTGCAAAGAGAGTGACACAATGCTTCCTCATGAACCTCAGGTATTGAGTCGCTCGGGGACATAAGGAAAGTTATCAGAATGTAATCCATAGAGAGTGGAATGGAAAATATGTCCAATATGGGAGGTATATTCCATTGTATACCGACATATTCCAACACAGAAGTGACCTAGCCTAAGTAAAGATTACACAGCAGAATAGTGAGCGCAGCTCTGGAGTATAATACAGGATAAGTAATGTAATGTATGTACACAGTGACTGCACCAGCAGAATAGTGAGCGCAGCTCTGGAGTATAATACAGGATAAGTAATGTAATGTATGTACACAGTGACTGCACCAGCAGAATAGTGAGCGCAGCTCTGGAGTATAATACAGCATAAGTAATGTATGTACACTGACTGTACCAGCAGAATAGTGAGCGCAGCTCTGGGGTATAATACAGGATAAGTAATGTAATGTATGTACACAGTGACTGCACCAGCAGAATAGTGAGCGCGGCTCTGGGGTATAATACAGGATAAGTAATGTAATGTATGTACACAGTGACTGTACCAGCAGAATAGTGAGCGCAGCTCTGGAGTATAATACAGGATAAGTAATGTAATGTATGTACACAGTGACTGCACCAGCAGAATAGTGAGCGCAGCTCTGGAGTATAATACAGGATAAGTAATGTAATGTATGTACACAGTGACTGTACCAGCAGAATAGTGAGCGCAGCTCTGGAGTATAATACAGGATAAGTAATGTAATGTATGTACACAGTGACTGCACCAGCAGAATAGTGAGCGCAGCTCTGGAGTATAATACAGGATAAGTAATGTAATGTATGTACACAGTGACTGCACCAGCAGAATAGTGAGTGCAGCTCTGGAGTATAATACAGGATAAGTAATGTAATGTATGTACACAGTGACTGCACCAGCAGAATAGTGAGCGCAGCTCTGGAGTATAATACAGGATAAGTAATGTAATGTATGTACACAGTGACTGCACCAGCAGAATAGTGAGCGCAGCTCTGGAGTATAATACAGGATAAGTAATGTAATGTATGTACACAGTGACTGTACCAGCAGAATAGTGAGCGCAGCTCTGGAGTATAATACAGGATAAGTAATGTAATATATGTACACAGTGACTGCACCAGCAGAATAGTGAGCGCAGCTCTGGAGTATAATGTAATGTACATAGTATTTATATGGCATGATAGTCGCCTCTCTACTGGATATCTTTGCACTCATTTGTCTTTTTTTTCTGAAAATGGCCTGAGAAAAGGAAGATGTGCTGACGAAGATGAATGACAGTAAAGTAAATCTTATAAGACATGTGATCTGGTGCCACAGAACAGATGATGAGAGATATCTAGCCTAGACAGAATTAGATAGATGAGAAGGATCATTAGGGTTTGGCCTCCTCCGGAGAACATTACTTGTCATGCATGTGTTGTTACCTTGTAATGGCCATTCGATACTATGTAATTACTTGACCTTTACAACTTCCTATAGGTCTCTGCATTAAGGCTGTAGATATTCTTGTCTATAGGTCTTACTCAGGGTTATTTATATACGTTGTGTTATGTGTTGGAGGATGGTTAGAAATACAATAAGTCTCACATAACAAAATTCCAGCAGACAATGGGTTAAGTCGCCCTCTACTTCGGATCAGAACTGTCTCAAGTGCTGCCTCCTAGAAGGCTCCAATGTATGTCATTGTATAGCCCAATATGTCACCCATTGTGAAAATACAGAGACCAAGACAAGCCAAGCCGAGACCGTGTGAATACATAGAGTGCGTCTATTCGGCTTATCCCTGTTCTTACTCCTATCATGGACATAATAACATAGGGAGGAAAGTAGAAACAATGTAGGAGATTTATCATTTGCTTCGTATGACATCATTGGGGAGTGCATGGAGCCCAGGAGAGGTAAGTAACAGTGTTTTTTATGTTTGTATCCTCCCATGGTTCTCCAATTATTATACTCTGGTGGTCCACAGTGGGGTAACTATGTGCAGGGGCCACTATGGGGCATAATACTGTGTGCAGGGGCCACTATGGGGCATAATAATGTGTGCAGGGGCCACTATGGGGGATAATACTACATGCAGGGGCCACTATGGGGCATAATACTGTGGGCAGGGGCCACTATGGGGCATACTACTGTGTGCAGGGGCCACTGTGGGGCATAATACTGTGTGCAGGGGCCACTATGGGGCATAATACTGTGGGCAGGGGCCACTATGGGGCATAATACTGTGTGCAGAGGCCACTATGGGGGATAATACTGTGTGCAGGGGCCACTATGGGACATAATACTGTGTGCAGGGGCCACTATGGGGGATAATACTGTGTACAGGCGCCACTATGGGACATAATACTGTGTGCAGGGGCCACTATGGGATATAATACTGTGTGCAGGGGCCACTATGGGACATAATACTGTGTGCAGGGGCCACTATGGGGGATAATACTGTGTGCAGGGGCCACTATGGGACATAATACTGTGTGCAGGGGCCACTATGGGATATAATACTGTGTGCAGGGGCCACTATGGGACATAATACTGTGTGCAGGGGCCACTATGGGGGATAATACTGTGTGCAGGGGCCACTATGGGGTATAATACTGTGTGCAGGGGCCACTATGGGACATAATAGTGTGTGCAGGGGCCACTTTGGGACATAATACTGTGTGCAGGGGCCACTTTGGGACATAATACTGTGTGCAGGGGCCATTATGGGGGATAATACTGTGTGCAGGGGCCACTATGGGGGATAATACTGTGTGCAGGGGCCACTTTGGGACATAATACTGTGTGCAGGGGCCACTATGGGGTATAATAATGTGTGGGGGATGGGGGGGGGGGTCAGTCAGGGTCTTTGGGGGGGGGGGTCAGTAGGAGAGAGGGGTAATTATAACAGAGTTCCCGCTAAAAAAAATTCTAAATTTAAGTACTGGGTACCGTACTACTGTCTTGGCTCACACCACTTCCACTTCAGCCACAGAGGTCCAGAAACAAGGTCAAGGTCTGTCATGGCCATTAAGTAGTGTAACTAAGAATAATAGCAGAAGGTAACAAGAACCAGGACGGGGTATGAACCAACACAACAGCTGAAACTCCTCAGGATAAGATCACTCTAAATAGGTTGCTAGACTTGACGTCATCTTAGGAAGGCGAGTTGTCTCAGGAGCAGATCAGCCATGGCACGAAGCAGCAGGGCCATGATGGATGAACCAGAGCAGGAATGGAGGAAACGTCCAATTGCCCAGCAGGAATCGGGGCCTCCAAAGGAGAGATGGGACCAGAATGGATTACCACTCACTGCCCTGCTATACCTGTACATACCAGCAAACCAAGACAAGTGCTGTTCACTGTGGTTATCGCAACGGAGCAAACTCACTGAATTTCCATAATGGAGAGTGTTCACTAGGGGAAATAGGAGGACAGCCTTGTTAAAAGCAGGGGGGGACGTTGCTAATATTTTCTTCTATTTTAATTTTACTTGTATGCCTTTAAATTCCTTCCCTTTAAGTATCATGTTTCTAAAAGTCAGACACAGACTTTACAATAACAAAAATCATATGCAAGATTATCGCGGCTACACCTAAGGCAAGAGTCCTGTCCTGTCTGCTGCTTGGCTGAGCCTGGGTCGTGAATATATATCATCATCTGGAGTCATGTCAGAGAGACACCGAAGGAAGAGAGGAAAAAAGTCAAGTCTGTGGTGAGATTGCTCGGAGGGATCTACAAGTCAATATATTAAACTCCTTTGAAGATCGAAAAGTCTTTTAAAGAGCAACCAGCAGGAAAGTTACTTTGAACGTTCTTAAAAACTCAGTTTACTTGGAAATTCCCAAATGTAGCGAAGGCAATTTCCCGCTAAGATTGCTTCCATTTAATGAGCCAAATCGGACAAATTTTGTATTACTAATTCATTCCGCAAGGTTACAGTGGACAACACTGAGATGAGAGAAGGCGTCAAGGTTTAGGGGGGTAAAGTAAAAAGTTTTGAGTATGGTGAGTGCTAGATAGTAACTGTGGCCACGACCCCATTCGTGTGACCAAAGATCGTCATGTTGTCTTGCATCTCCTTCAAAAACGTCAATGATTGGCATTACATTGTGGCCCCTGAGGGTGCTGCAACGTCTAGTCCCAAAAAGTTGACGTTTTTAGAAACTAGAAGTCACAATCGCAACCAGCTTGGGACTTCAGGGGGACTCCAGTCACTTACATTGGTGAGGAGGTTGCAGGGTGACAGGGCAATCTTTGGTCACGCAAAATTTGCTATGGTTCCATAGCCTAAAAGTTTTGTTTCCTTTGTATCACACAGGGAATTTGCTATAACATTATGGTGTAATCATTTCAAACATGTCTTATATTTTTTCTACTATAAGACACACTTTGTAGCAAAATATAAAGAATAGGGTTGAGCCGATCTTGAGATTTCAGGATCGTTTTTAAATCGTTTGAAATTCGGGATCCGATCTTTACCGATCCCGATCGCTCAACCCGAGTTACTTTATGTTCATGGAGTAGGGTTGAGAAGATCTTGAGATTTCAGTATCGTTCTTAAAATCTGATCTTTTTCCAATTGATCCCAATATTGAAATCCCGATCATTCCCGATCCCAATCGCTCAACCCCAATAAAAAATCAATTGCCCACGTCCTCCTTTGGGACTGATCTTCCTCCTGTACATCCTATTTCAGGTCTCCTTTTCCCACCACAGAGGACCAGCAGTTTTTACCCCGCTCATATCCACCAAAGATTGTTCCCTGCACCTGCTGATGTCAATGATCTTGATAATCATTCAGAAGAGACAAAAGAGCATTTACGTGCCTACAAATTTTTTAAAAAAAACAGCCATCAAGTAAGAGTCTAAGGGCTCGTTCACACAGTGGGCGGTGGGGCGGATTTTGGCACCGAGAGTGATGCGGGGAGTCGCGTTACTCTCGGGTCAAAACCCGCTTGCCACGACCCCCCTCCGGAGTCGGCTCAAATGAATGGGCCGAGTGGGGAGGTTGCTGCCACCAGGCGGAAGCCGCGGCTTGGCGAGCCACGGAATCCGCCTGAAGAAAAGGCAACTCGCTTCTGGAGAACGCTAGTGGTCTCCATAGACCACCATTGTATGGAGGCGGATTTTGAGGCGCAATCTGCTGTCAAAATCCGCCTCCTTGCCCCCCGTGTGAACTAGCCCTAAGCCTTTCAGAAGACCTTCACTCTTTAAAGAAAAATAAGTGGCCAAAAAGTTTTTAAAAAGTTACAAAAACATAATTGAAATCTGTCCGGACAATGATATTTCATCGGGTGGGAGGGAGAACATGCCCCTTTCTGCTTTGGCATGGTGGTCTATATTAACTCATGAGGACAGGCTGTATTAAGACATGGGCAGAAGGTGCAAGGGCCTCTACCATCCCATCCCAACGGACTTCATTTTTTGAGGGTTGTCTTTACCATTGTGGCACAATATAAATAGCTTTTCATGATAATATTGTTTCGCTGTCTCGTGTCAAAATATATACAATTTATCAACCATCCAGGGATACTTAGAACTGAAAAAAAATGGCGCCGGTGCATGCGCAGTAGTGTTTCAGAGGGACGCTACTGCGCATGCGCGGGATTTGAATGCAACCCACCAGAAGAACAGAAGATGAAGGCAGAGAAGAGCCAGGACAGGAGGACGTCGCTGGAAGAAGAAAGAAGAGGTAGGCGTGCCAGAAGACGATGTCGGATTATGCACCACCGCCCAGGGTGCACGTTCAAGTATGATTTACATACGTTTTTATAGTTTTATTTGAAAATGGGATGGGGGTTTAAAATTAGATTAGCGTTGCCTGAATAGCCTTTGTGAAGGCTATTCACGCATATGTGGGGCTCATACATCAAAATTTTGCTGATAGAGCGCCTTTAAGTAGATTAGGTTTCTGTTCTTCGCCAAGCGGATTCAAAGAATGGAAACATGAATGCAGGTGTGAACCTAGCGGAAGCCGATTTTTTTCCAAAGTGCGTGGACCCCATCATAGTCTAAGGGGGTAACCACTTTTAAGCAGATTAGGTTTCCCTTCTTCAGGTCTCCAAGTAGATCCGAAGAAGGGAAACTTGAATCCAAAAATTATACCCAATATTCCATGTACGGTCCGACTAGTGATTTGTATGGAGTCAGAACTTGGAAAAGTGATTTCCGCTTGTTGTTACCCAGCATGCCCTGGGGCTAGACATCGCACGTATTAGGTTTTCTTCATCTCTAATTAACTAGAGAAACCTAATAAAGTCATTAAATCCTCTAATCCGCCCAACGTTGGCTGTGATATCATCGGCTTCTCGGGATTTACTTCCTCTGGTTAATAAAAACTTTGGCGCGGTACATAAAAGTTTGTGTGGGGCTAAATCCGAGCGTCCTGCTTTATTTTACATAACAGCTCGCTGCCGTCACTGCGTGACAAAGATCCCGAACAGGTTTATGTGCGATTCGCAAATTATTTATGCAGTGTACTGTATCCGCGTCGCTATCTTTGATGTCATTGTGAACGGAATAATTGCTAATTTCGTTTTCCGCAGAAATAATAATGTTACATTTAAATCTTTGTGTGAGAAGAAGGCGTTAACTGACTAAGGTTGCCATGGCCACGGATTTCATTAAGGATCAAAAGGAGTCTTTTAATAGTTTTCCGTTTCACGCCGTAAGTTGGGATCTAAAAAAGTGTCATGAGAAGGAGCAGCCGCCACCGAGAGCCGGGTAGAGACAGAACTAGAGATGAGCGAGTAGGTATTCGATGGAGTAGGTATTCGATCGAATACTACGGTATTCGAAATACTCGTACTCGATCGAATACTACTCGCTATTCGAATGGAAAAATTTGATGCAGAACCAGCGTTGATTGGCCGAATGCTATACAGTCGGCCAATCAACGCTGGTTCTTCTCCTACCTTTAGAAGTCTTCTCCGTGCAGCGTCCCCGCAGCGTCTTCCGGCTCTGAATTCACTCTGACAGGCATCGGGCCTGGGCAGAGCCGACTGCGTATGCCCGCGCTACAAGAAAATGGTTGCTTTGACTGTAAGCGGCCATTTTCTTGTAGTGCAGGCATGCGCAGTCGGCTCCGCCCAGGCCCGATGCCTGTCAGAGTGAATTCAGAGCCGGAAGACGCCGCGGGGACGCTGCACGGAGAAGACTTCTCGGAGAATCCAGCCCGACCCTCACTCGTGGACTTGGTAAGTATAATTTGATCGAATGTTGCCTACCCCTGAAACGAGCATTTCCCCCATAGACTATAATAGGGTTCGATATTCGATTCGAGTAGTCGAATATTGAGGGGCTACTCGAAACGAATATCGAATATCGAACATTTTACTGTTCACTCATCTCTAGACAGAACCTCTTTTTCTTTATTTTATTTTGATAGCTGTCCAAAAATTTCCCAAGCAGTTCAATGATCTTTGTCAAATAACAAAGGGGAGTATTTAATAAGAAACAATCGACAAGGTGGAAGAGTGCATGGCTTCATGCAGCTGTGGCCTATATTGACTCAGGAGGACGGGGCCATGTTAAAGTGTGACCAAAAGGATCATGAGGCTATCAACCCATCCAAACCTCCAGGCTATGTTGCATTCCTTGGGGGTTGTCTCCAACATTGTGGTCCCCACCCAGGTGTTTTATACAGATCTGCCCTTCCTTACCTTTCCTCTTGAATGGATTTGTCCAAATATGTGTTTCATGAGATGACCTGCTTTTCAAGACAATAAGAAACTTAAAGCTGAAACTTTGAGCTCTCTCAACAATAATCTGGGAGTAATGGTGGAGGAGGATGAGGAAAAGTTTAATCTATGAAAGGCCTTCTTCAATAGTGTTTTTTACATAGGAAAATGCAATAACTGGGGACATGACTAGAGATAAGATAAATTCTGTATTCACCTTCTTAACCTAGGAATAAGTGCACAGGTATCTTGAAAACACTAAAATAGGCAAATGACAGGGTCATGATGGTATTCACCCCCCGGGCTCTTAAGGGATTAAATACAGTAATATATAGACCATGTATGCAATATTTCAGGACTCTCTAGAAACAGAGTATGAGGGGATATCCTCTACATCTAGGCTAGTGACAGTGACAAGGGGAGAGCCTACAGGAGAGAACATTTCACCAGCAACATAGACTGGGATTCTTTACTGTAAGAGCAGTGAGACTACAGAACTCGATATAGTGATAGTGGATTCATTGTACAAGTTCAAGAGGGACCTGGATGCCTTGTTTGCATAGAAACATAATATAATTTATAGTTTTTAGGTTTCTAACGAAGACAAGTTGATCGAGGGGGTTATACAGATTTCCAGAGTTGAAGTCGGGAAGGAATTTTTTCCCTTGACATGGGGCAATTGACATCAGCCTCATGGGGTTTTTTACCTTTAGTTGTGGACTGTAGGGTTATAGATTGAACTTGATGGACCAGTGTCTTCACCCAACTTCACCTACTATGTAACTAAATATTATCCTGTTTGGTGGTCACCCAATGGTTGTGCTGTGAGCCGCATCCTTTCAAGGGGATTTTTTTTTTTTTTTTGCATGTTGCAAAATGGTATTAATTTGGTTTCATATGTAATTGGAATCTTTCCCTAATTTTGAGCTGAATTAGTGGTGGACACATCTGTAATCTCCATAGACTTTTATCCATCCCTGTCTTGGAAAAAAAATCTATCCTGACTCAGCAAAAGTCTTCTCATTCCAAATCTGAAAATTCAGACCCGACTCCAGATTCTTCCAATACCCTTTGTCTTTCATTTCACACTCACAAAGGTCCAGAAAGCTGAGATATGAGAGCTGTGTGGTGGGATTCTTGAGATGTCCATGACATAGAGGGAGGGCTTTATGCCCATTGTATTAAATGTTCTACATTGTAGCTTTTCAAATTTCTGGTTTGTTCCAATATCAACATTTTTCGTTCACCAACGGTCACGTTGGGCACGCTGACGCCCCTTGTGACTGCTTGGACCCAGTTATAGGTTCCAGCCATAACCCCTGGGGCACGTGACCCCAATCATAGGCTAGAAGAGCTGGTGAGTCTAAGTGTTTGTTATTTTTACTCATCTCCCCTGGGCAGTCTATACGGTCGAAGATCCAGGCTTGTCCCGATAGCCACATTAGAGCTGGCCACGGGCCCCATAACACTCCAGATGACCCTTCTACTGCCTCTTGTGACCCCACTCCACCGCTGACATCCCCCCACACACTACATTTGGACTATAAGCCACCCCCTTTCCCAATTTTCTCCCACTTAATAATCCCAAAAATAGAGGTAATTTTCAATCGACACATTCCTTGAAGCATAACGGTGCTCTATCTCTTCCTGGAGACTGTTTTCTTCCTATAAAGCACGCAGATCCCGCTGTACTGTGTATACCAGTATATATATATATATATATATATATATATATATGTATATATATGTCTCCCTAATATGGCCGCTCCCAGGAAGGATTTTAAAAATAAGCCATAAGGAGCCGCATCATTCATAAAAGAAGAACAAGCACATTCATTTATTCCGCAGTCTAAAATCTCATGAGTGACATAAAAAATTAAATGTGTCAGACCTCTCCTTTAATAAGATGCATAGCCCGGTATCACATGTACCTGAATGTCATGGTAAAGGTTGTTTAACAGATACTTAATGAAATATTAATGGCGCTGACTCTCCAATCCTTTATACACAGAGCAAACAAAAGCCCCTCGATCCCCAGCGGAAGAGACGTGGCCGAGCAGATCTGACTCTACAACAGAGTGGTTACATTGTAACACCTACCATTGCGCAGTATTAATATATAAGACATCGGGTGGGGTTTGTCTTCTCCTTATGTCTTATAAGATTCAGTAGTGAAGTTTGGATCCCATTAAATTTCTATGAGTTACAAGGTATTCCTCAAAATCTTGTTTTTTTTCTTCTGACCTCTCTTCACCTTCTTCGGCCTTTGCACGTTGCAGTCTTTATAACCTTAACCTTATCACATAGGAATAGCCTTAAGAAAGGTTATTCTTCTCCTACCTTTAGATGTCTTTTCCGCGCCGCTGTTCGGTATATAATCCGGTTTTCATCGGTATGCAAATGAGTTATCTTGCAGCACTGGGGGCGGGCCTCAGCGCTCAAACAGCACTGGGGGCGTCCCCAATGCTGCGAGAGAACTCTCCAGCGATGCCTCCATCTTCTTCAGGAACGAGTCTTATTCCGGGGGTTGGCTTCAAACGTCTAGGCCTCGGACAAAGCCGACTGCGTATACCCGCCGGCCACAAGAAAATGGCCGCTTACAATACTGTGTAAGCGGCCATTTTCTTGTGGCCGGCGAGCATGCGCATGTGTCTGAAAATGTCCGATCTACAAGAATTATAAAAAAAAAATTGCCATATGATGAATTCCACAGCGGGAAATAAAACAAAAGAGCCTAAAATCCATTTTTTTTTGCCATTTTGCTTCCCATAAAAATTTGATAAAAATATAAGCTTATCTCTAAATCCGCCGCATTCTGAATTTTTTTTCCAGCTTCTCAGGACTTCCTATGAAATATTAAATGGTGTCATTACAAAGTACAATTTATCCTGCAAAAATTAAGCCCTCCATGGGCTCTGTGGAGAAACAATAAATAAGTTATGGATTTTGGACAAGACAAAAATTAAAAAACTGGGGAGGAGACGGAAACCTGCCGCCATCTTACCAAGTATAGCCACTGTATGACGTAGGGCACTGTACTTGGTAAGTAGTGAATCGCCCACAGCTATCAATATATAAGGAAAACCCCTTTAAGTCCAGCCATACTCTAACAGACCCCATCACCAAATTCAGGCAAAGTGATGATAACTGGGTTAGGTTCCTCATGATCTGTCCTGACCTCCGCTGCTCTCCGACATTGCCCTCACCATCCATTGTCTTGCCCGGTTTCCTTGCGTACGTGACTATCCTATTTCCTCAATGGTCGCTGGCCGCTTCGTCTCCTCCTGATCTCCTGTGTAATCTTTTCTCTGCACTGAATTAAGTCCACAAGACGAGAAATTAATTACTATTAAAGTGGCAGAAGATGAGAGAAGGAGAAGGATCCGACATGGCAGAAGATGACACTAATTGTCCTTACGATAGGAGAATGGAAAGTGGATGTGACAATAAATGGAATTGCTGCTTTCTATGTAAATCTACGTGTCACCCGCTATAATGCCAGGCTCGGAGAGATATGCCCTACTGGGTTTCTATGACCAGTGCGGTTATGATATACTGGACAGTACAGTCTTCATTTGGGGAATCATGAACATTCTTCTGTTCAGCCTGAAGTTCATCCAGAACTGCTGAGATAGAAGATGTAGTCGCGGACTGATTCACAGCCCCTATATACAAGGGAGTTGCTTCAGGGGGCTCTGCACGTTATGTCCATGTACTGGGAAGAGTAAAGGGAGACGAGTATAATTAATATTGGCTTTATATAATCTACTAAGTAACAGCTAGTTAAAGGGATTCAGTCATTAAAATGCATTTTTTTTTGTCCCTAACACGTTGGAATAGCCTTAAGAAAGGCTATTCTTCTCCTACCTTTAGATGTCTTCTCTGCACCACCGTTCGGTAGAAATTCCAGTTTTCTTCGGTATGCAAATGAGCTCTCTCGCAGCACTGGGGGCGTCTCCAATGCTGCAGGAGATCTCTCTAGTGACGCCTCAATCTTCACCTGGAACAGCCACTCCCTGTGTCTTCCGCCGCTGGCTTCAAACTTCTAGGCATGTGCAGTTGGCTCTGCCATTGGGCCTTGGGCCGAGCCAACTGCGCATGTCCGCCTCAATTTTCCTCTGGCCACTTACACAATAAGCTGGGGTAAGCAACCACAAGAAAATGACTCAAGGCCAGTACCCACTAGTAGCTACAATCTTCAAGATTCCAAAGAGGGGTCTCACACCCCTCTGGGCCCCCAGGGTCCTGGCGTAGGGCCCGGTTGCTCGGAACTGGGGCCCAAAAATAAAAATCTAGATATATGTTTTGTAGCCTAGGTCCCCCCCTACCCAAAGACACCAGAATTGTGCTTCTAGATTGTTCCATCGAGGAGCTACGGTCTCTCAAAGTCGGCCTATTTCACCGTCGGCGGCTGGCTCCGGGTAGGCCCTCTTCGGCCGGGTGGGGTCTTATCGACTCAGGGGTGGTACCAAGGCCCAACAGCAGCACCAGAAGGAGGGAGCCCGCCCCCAGTGCTGCGAGAGAACTCTTCTGCATAGAGAAGACTAGCCTTTCTTAAGGCTATTCCTATGTGTTAGGGAGAAAAAAATTGCATTTTAGTGATTGAATCCCTTTAAAAACTCCCAGTCAGGTTTGTCAGGGGGCCCCATACAATTCCTAGTGTTGCATTCTGGGTAGCACCACCCGTGCATATACTTGGAGGCCCCTCACCATAACTCCCTCAGGTGGACCCAACGTTGATGGGTCATTTCTAGCGCAATGTTCCAAATCTCTAGTGATCATGGAGGATTGGAGAACATGCTGCGCTCTTGTCGTCAGGACCTTCCCCCGATCAGTATACGGTACAACACCTTGGTAACAATCGTCTTCCCTACACACAGTCCACACAACCTTCCACATCCCGCCCGGATCCGCTCTGTGCTTACAAGGAATATTTCAGCGCGGCTCATACTGCTCGGAATCTCGCCGTCGCTGTGTTCGCTAATTGGTTATTGTCAGTTTATAACCTTTCCAGTTAGGAAAATGCATATTGTGTTCTATATATAAAGAGGATAATTAGCTCCGAGAAGCCCTCAGCTATTTGTCAATTACTCACTTGGAAAGAAAGATAATACTAATGAATGCATTTTATTTCCTAAGAAGCGTCTATGAATTAGAAGCCCGTTGCCAGCTCCAGTCTCTGCAGATGTGAAGCACACAAGACGTTTCCTCTCATTGGCTGAGATTCTCACGAATTGTTTCTCGAACGTTCATTCATGTGCAAAGCAAAATCCAGAATGTCTGTTCTATAGTAAGTGCACTCATTGAAGAAATACGTACAAGGAGGAGTTGTAATAGATGGGAGATTTCTAATGGAGCAATGGCAATATCCCAGCCAAAGGACGAGGGTATTGGGGAAAACTAGACGACCGGGGGAGACGCTAGGAGCATGATGGCATCTCTAGCCTGGATACAAGATGAGGATTGGCAGGACATGGAGGTATATACAGGCTCTGTATGGTATATAGCAGTACGTTTACCTGTAGATCCTGCAGACTCGTAGGTTGGTGGTCCTATAAATGGTGGATTGGTGATAAATCTGGTGACCGGGCAGGACCAGGACGTGGTGTAATCTGGTGGAGACATTCCTGGGAACCTTCACCATTATCCTGCTGATACCAGTTGTTCGCCCTGCCATAAGAGACAACACAAGTGGCCGCCATATGTCCTGTACATATCACTGAGCTGTCAGTGTACTCACATCACTACTAGGGGTGACCGACTGTCCTATGTGATGGCCCCCACATCATCACACCAGTGGAGGCCATCACTGACTATTGTCAGATTCCAGACAGACCCTGTACTTGTTGTTATAGACATTACGGTGACCCTTTGTCCAAGTTTCCCATTCTCAACACCATTGCAAATGAAGGTGATGGTGGCTGGCTGTGAATGGGCGCTATGACACCAAATTTCCTTCCACTAAATGCCTCAAACTGGGTGGAGATGAGTTTTGGACGTTGGGCAAGGAGACTTGGGAGCTGATTGTGCTTGTCAGAGGTACAGGCTATACCTCTCCTTGTGGTCTGCCTCCCAAAACCTCCTAACAACCAGATCAGAACTGCCTAAATGATGAGCAATTCAATGAAACAACACTCCCGCTTTACTCCATTCATTGTTGTGCATCATCCCCAAATCTGTCAAATTTGTCAACAAAATGTCTTTGAGCGTGCATGAGCTACACATGTCTAGCAGTCAACAATCTCATACCAAGAGGTGCAGGACTCATAAGTAGCCATCTGAAATTTTAGGTAAAGTTGTATCCATCTCTGTGGTCCATTACAGATTTCGCTTTTGGGCTCCAGAGCTTACGTTTTGCCTCTGGAAATAAATCACCATATAATACTTTGGCCTGATTAAGTATTAGACTGTGTACACTGTCTAGCATTAAGTATTTGGACACCCATGCAAATGCAGATATCTGCGCTCGTGATGGACGTCACGCCTTCCGCCGTTAATCAGGAAACAGCATTGGCATTAGTCGCATGCAAGAGGCCGCGAAGTCCAGAGTTGTCCGATTTCGAGAAAGGAGTGATTGTGGGGGTACTACAGAAATGATTGATCCTTAACCACTTCAGTGCCGGGCCAATTTGTGCTCCAGGACCAGACACATTTTAGGTTTATTTTGTATGTGCGGTTTTGAGGTCTGTAACATTTTTCCCGTATGTCTCAGTCAACTAATTTTTGCGTCTTTTTTCGGGGACACATAGGGCTTTATTTTTATGTTGTTTTTATTTTCGAATGTGTTTTAATTTTTTTTTATATCCGGGAAAATATAAACAAAATAGGAGGGAAATTGTGTCTGGTGTTCAATTTATTTATTTATTTTTTATTTAATAACACAAAGTGTCACTGCAAAACTTTATAATATAGTTTTTCCTCTCCGTTACGGTAATTTTTTTTATTTTGTATGGTGTCATCGGGGGTGGGGCTATAACCTTTAATAACGGCGTTTTATTAGCATATTATTATTTTTTTATTATTATTATTTCATTTACATTTTTTTAAAACTTTTTATTATATATATTTTTTTATTTTCAGATTGTGTCCCCATAAGGTGATAAGAGACCTTTGGGGACATCTGATCACTTTTTTTTTGTATTGGAGGCTGATTTCTCCTATAACTGGGGCTGGTACATTTAACCTCAGATACAGGAGGAATACAGCCTCCTGCATGCTGTATACACAGTATACAGAGCTGATCTGGGTCCTGTAGACCCAGCAGCTCTTGGAAGATGCTGCTCCCGGCGGATCACGTGACCGCTGGGTCAGAGGGCGGCCCCATCATGGCGGCGCCCATAGAGCACTGTATACACAGCGATAGAGAAGGCAGGGAAGGGAATAAATCTTCCCTGCCATCTCTCTGGGAGCTCCAGCTGAAGTTACAGCCGTCTCCCAGTATCAGCAGCTGCACGATCTCCGTGCAGCTACTGTGTTCTGACTGGATATACCGGCATGTCCTGTCAGAACTAGGCAACCATTATCCGGACGTATATACTCTATGGGCGGTCTGGAAGTGGTTAAAGGACATAGCAAGTGAACTGAATTACCCAAAATCAACAGTGGCCTATGTGACTACGAAGTGGAAGGTGAACGGTGATTGTCGGAATGTGCCCCAAGTCGGCAGACCCCCGAAACTGGGAGATAGAGACTGACAAGTACTGGCCAGAGAAACCGCACCCAACCAATGGCTCCCATACACCAGGAGCGTCACCAGACATCCAGGAGTATTGTGTCCATCAATCCCATCCATAAGGAAGCGTCTGCCAGGGTCTACCAACTATTGAATAGGAATAAATGTCTTTTTATTCTACCACAGGGGTCCAAATCCTCATTGGTAGACGGTGTATATATGTATCTAAATAAATCAATTACAGCAAACAGAATAAACATAGATGAATCGGCGTCCCCCTCCCCGCACCCCTGCCAATGACCTGACTGAGTGGCTCCTCTTATTCACCAGACACCTCCATCGATTACAAGTCTCAGCCAATGTCAACATAACTGAGATGTGCCCGATATCGATGACCTCTACTAAGGATGGTCCTTTCTTTTATGTCCTCAATTTCCTTAATTCTGAATATTTTTGGAAAAAAAAATCCTGAAGTTGTAATTTTAGGTCTAATCCTATAGCTAATGTTAATGAGCATTATGGATTTCTAGTCCAAGCCACCGTCGAGTTCACCGTCCCCGCGCGGGTTCCTGTTTATCTTTTACATAGGATAACTTTACCTTTGTCGTGAACCTAGCAACAGCATTGAATTGGCATTCCTGCTACATAAGAAGACATTGGTATGCACGGAGTGGGATAATTAAATCAAAGGATCTAGGTAAACAGATGGTAAACATGACAAGAATAGCAAGAATTGAGGGTTAGAGGAAGAAAAAGCAAATGGAATCAAACCACATGGTTCGGGACGCTGGGCGATCGGATTATTGACTCCTCTTCTTGGAAGTCATTTGTGGAGCACGAGTCCTGCCTGCTAAAGAGTTAATGCTGATAGGACATCTGTTAATCCAACTAATAAAGATTTAGAAATAGAAAAAAAAAAAATCATCTCCGATGCGCGGAGCATCTTGGTACAGAAGATATGTTAATCACTTTTAATTACATTGTAATCTTTGCTGTTATTGATACAGATGAAGGTCATATCAATGGGCTCTAAAGTCTATTGGTGAAACTACAACACCAAAACCGCCTGAGAATCCGCCCGTCGTGCTCCATAATGGCCACTAGTGGGGTTGGGAATCAACAATTTCCATGACAGATGTTGAATCCTAAGGATACTTTTATGGTGGTTGTCCTGGATCTATCGGCACATCCAACTTCTGCAACAGGGATGAACCCTGAAACCTAAGCCATAAGTCTACTGCCAAAATCTTTGTGTCAATCCATCCGT
This sequence comes from Leptodactylus fuscus, assembly GCF_031893055.1. Lineage (NCBI taxonomy): Eukaryota > Metazoa > Chordata > Amphibia > Anura > Leptodactylidae > Leptodactylus > Leptodactylus fuscus. Next base: position 16,189,697 of record NC_134268.1, read on the forward strand.
CTCAAAAAGATTACCAATTCATCACCTCCCTTGCCACGTGCTTCAAGTCTAGAAAATTTTATGGCTCTTCTAAAAGGAGATCATGCAATTCTCAAGGACTCATTCTAAAGAACTTTTCAAAAAGTCTTAGAAATAATCTTAAAAAAAGCAGATCTTCTCCACTCCTGTATAGACGTGTGAGGCTCCAGATGTGTGGAGATGTCTCCTGTCTAGTTGTCCGAGGTCTCTTGGTTCAGCGGTCCTTATGGCAGGTTTATTTATAGGTATACAATGTTGTGAAATTCTTGGAGACAAGCAGAACTTTTTTCTGAAAGACGATCCTTGATGTCTACAGAAGATTTGTTGATCCTTTTAATTGCATCTTATTACTACAGACACAAGTCGTATCGTGGTCATCAAATTGACATGGACTTCTCTTCTTCTGGAGGATCTTTGTAGACCTATACTTGGGCCAAAAGTGTCAAGACTGTGGTCCACTGGTATCCTCCAACCTCCTCGTTCCTTGCATGCCAGTCAAACATCATTATTTTTGGCCAACAGCTCTATCTGGCCAAAACTTGTAACGTTCGCCAGTTTGTGACATGCTCAGAACTTAAAATTAGCATGACTTGCCCCCAAGAGATTGAAAGACTTGAAACATTGTTGATACTTCTCATTCCGGCATGGCCAATTCCAGTACAAGACTGGTGTACCATATGCCAGTCGAAATAAATACTCCAAGAGTGAGATACTCTTTGCATTTGAGGATTATCCGGCAGCAGGACCTCTCAGTAGCGAATTGAAACATACAGCTACTTTTTTCTCCCATTCCACCCTCCTCTGTTGAGATGAATATTTTTCACGGTGACTTTCACAGCTACTAAAAATTTGTGTGAAGTTATTTTGTATTATATGATGCAGGTCAGGATCAGGTGCCACAAAAATGGGAGTATCAGCTGCTCCTATATGGTATACTATGGGGACACTGGGTCTCCGTGAGGGTTCTAGCTGGTGTATAAAGTCATATAGGCAACGCTCCAAGGTACAAAAAAGAGGAAGATGAAAATTGTCTATCTGGCGCCACCTATAGGTAGATACTCTGTACGGCCATGTCCAATAGATAACAGACTGGGCCAACCATACTGTACTGATAAGGGTTATGTATGACTACAACATCAATAGGTGGCACTAGAGATGGAGGGCGGAGGATCAGGGTAGATCCCACCTGTCTGGGCCTTTATATTGTAGACTACGGGGAATTAAAGAAGCGTCCAGGATATAGCACTAACCCCATTCAAACTGCAATACCAAACACGGCCTATGGACAAGAGTGGCGCTGTTTCTGATGCTTTTACAAACCTTGGCATATAATAGTAACCTCATGGTGTCTAAAACAAAAAATAAAACGCGTTCGCCTCTGCTATATCCACAGATCACAGCTTTCCCAGAATGGTATATTTGTAAGTCACTCATCTGCCATTAACTCTATAAAAGATTCCAGTCCACAGAGGGTTAACCGCGCAGGCCATTATTTTTATCGCAGCCGCGTACGATACTTCACATGTATTTAGAGAAAAACACCTTTTGCATTTGCAAATGAACAGTTAATATATACAGGATCAAAAAAGTAACAAAAATAGCACCTGCCTTCACAAGGAGCGAGGCAAGAACCCGAGACGTCAGGCAGAAAATCTGCAGCCAGCGCGGCTTTGTTACTGAGCAACTGTACATGACGCCAGGGCTCAACACCCGGGCCACGAGCTGTATACCAGGAGGAGCGGCTGCCATGTGGAAGCGTATCTAGTCTGATGGCAGAGATCCAAGGCCCCTAGTGGCCACAGCTTGCTATTACTGTAAGTCACCCCAAACAGTGGTGATAAAGATGGAGGAGGAAACCAGGGGGGGCGTCATCACTTGGGTATCCCAACATGATCAGGCAGGTCTGGGTCCGAGACAAGGTTCAGTGACTCCCTGATGATATCAGGGCACATATTAATGGAGATCTCCAGCCCTATAAAGTGGCCGATCCTTACAGCAGGCATTCATCCAATCCTTTACATCTCAAGCTCAGAAACCCTTTCAGTCACAGAATTTCAATTAATATTCTCTAAGACTGCTCCCCATGCCTCACTCTGTAGACTTCTCTCTATATACCCTTCTCACTCACAGACTGCTCCCTATGCCCCTCTCTATAGACTTCTCTCCATATACCCATCTCACTCACAGACTGCTCCTTATGCCCCTCTCTATAGACTTCTCTCCATATACCCATCTCACTCACAGACTGCTCCCCATGCCTCACGCTGTAGACTTCTCTCCATATACCCTTTTCACTCACAGACTGCTCCCTATGCCTTATTCTGTAGACTTATCTCCATATATCCATCTTATTCACACACTGTTCCCTATGCCCCTCTCTGTAGACTTCTCTCTATATACCCATCTTACTCACAGACTGTTTCCTATGCCCCTCTCTATAGACTTCTCTCCATATACCCATCTCACTCACATACTGCTCCCTGTGCCCCATTCTGTAGACTTCTCTCCATATCTCCATCTTGCTAACAGATGGCTCCCCATGCACTGTTCTGTAGACTTCTCCCCATATCCCCATGTCCCACTCTGTAGACTTCTTTCCATATCCCTATATCATTCACAGAATTCTCCCCATGCCCTCCTTTGTAGACTTCTCTCCCATCTCACTCACAGACTGCTCCCTATGCCCACTCTGTAGTCTTCTCCTCATATTTCCATCTCACTCACAGACTGCTCCCTATGCTCTGTCCTGTAGACTTCTCTCCATATACCCATCTCACTCACAGACTGCTCCCTGTGCCCATTCTGTAGACTTCTCTCCATATCTCCATCTTGCTAACAGATGGCTCTCCATGCACTGTTCTGTAGACTTCTCCCCATATACCCATGTCCTGCTCTGTAGACTTCTTTCCATATCCCTATATCATTCACAGAATTCTCCCCATGCCCTCCTTTGTAGACTTCTCTCCCATCTCACTCACAGACTGCTCCCTATGCCCACTCTGTAGTCTTCTCCTCCTATTTCCATCTTGCTCACAGACTGCTCCCTATGCTCTGTCCTGTAGACTTCTCTCCATATACCCATCTCACTCACAGACTGCTCCCTGTGCCCATTCTGTAGACTTCTCTCCATATCTCCATCTTGCTAACAGATGGCTCTCCATGCACTGTTCTGTAGACTTCTCCCCATATACCCATGTCCTGCTCTGTAGACTTCTTTCCATATCCCTATATCATTCACAGAATTCTCCCCATGCCCTCCTTTGTAGACTTCTCTCCCATCTCACTCACAGACTGCTCCCTATGCCCACTCTGTAGTCTTCTCCTCCTATTTCCATCTTGCTCACAGACTGCTCCCTATGCCCCACTCTGTAGACTTTACTCCATATCCCCATCTCACTCACAGACTGTTTGCCATGCCCAACTCTGTAGACATCTTTCCATATTGTCATCTTGCTCACAGATTTCTCCCTATGCCTTGCTCTGCAGACTTCTCTTCACATCCCCATTTGACAGATGCTGCCCATGCCCCACTCTGTAGCCTTCTCTCCATATCCCTCTCTTGCTCACAGACTGCTCGACATGCCCTGTTACACAAACATCTTTCCATGCTCCCCCAACAGACTGCTCAGCATAGTGCCCCTTCTAGGACAGACTGCTCAGCATAGCGCCCCTTCTAGGACAGACTGCTCAGCATAGCGCCCTTCTAGGACAGACTGCTCAGCATAGCGCCCCTTCTAGGACAGACTGCTCCCCCTTTATTACATATTCAATAATAAGGTAGAATTCAGGATTTTTTTTTATTCTGTAGAGTTATTAAAAATTCAGATTTTTTTATGTCAAGATTAATCAGATTATAATCCAGAAATATTCTCACAGAGGACAATGGGAAGATTTCCACTTTTTTTGTTTATTAATTCTGTCCTTGAGCAGAAATCCCCGGGCTCGGATACCGCGCAGACGAGATGACAGAATAAGGGAAACTTCTCAGATTTTTGACAATGTGTTGATCTTAATAACTCAAAATACTCGGATTTACTTGTTGTAAAGTTCGGATGTGATTCTTATGGATAAGATTGTCAAAATCCCATCTACATGTGGCAGGAAAATTCTGGGCGCAAATATGAGCAGGCTGTAGAAAAAAATTGCATTGTGCAGTGGATTTCATCATGCAGGGTGAAGTTGCTGTGCAGTGAATCCACATGTAACACGTACACTGTATGACGGTATTACCTTGTCAGTGTATTTTTGGTATTATTGAAGCCCTATAAGGAGGCATTCATTTTTTCTTCAACCCCCACCGTTCCTGAGCAGTTGGTTTCAGTATCCAATATGCTAATTAAACTCTATAGTGTCAAGTGGGCTGGAGCAGATAGTCTGGGACCGCCCACCTGACAGTAGAGACACAAATTGTGCCGAAACTAACTGCAGTAATTTCTCAGGAATGGCGGGGGCTGGAGAAAAAATTCCAGAATTAGTGGCACAGCTACTTAAGGAGAATACACTGTTGATGGAGGAGGTGAAAGGCCCTCTTTAAGCACCTTAGGGTGGCATTATTTGATTGCTATATGTTGCTATTATCTGGTTAATGTATGTCGGTATTATTTGAGCATTGTATGGTGGTATCATTTGAGCATTGGTATAATATAAGTATTGTAAAGTGGTAATATTAGAGCCCTGCATTTTGGTATTATTGGAGCTCTGCATGTTAGTTTTTATGTGGGCACTGTATGCTGGTATTATTTAAGCACTGTTTGGTGGTATTATTTGGTTATATTTGCTGTGTTATTTGAGTGTTGTTTACTGAGATTAATTGTTTACTCCATTGTGGTATTATCTGGGCATTATACAGTATGTGGGTATTATTTCAGCACTGTAAGCTCTTTTTATTTGAGTGCTGCATATTGTATTGGTTTCATTTGAGCACTGTATGTTGTATAATTTAAGCACTGTTTGGTGGTATTTTCTGGTTAACATTTGGTATTATTTAAAGGGATCCTATCATTAAAACTCAATTTTTGTCCCTAACATGTAGGAATAGCCTTAAGAAAGGCTATTCTTCTCCTACCTTTAGATGTCTTCTCCACACCGCCGTTCCATAGAAATCCCGGTTTTCGACGTTATGCAAATGAGTTCTTTCGCAGCACTGGGGGCGGGCTCCAGCGCTCAAACAGCACTGGGGGGCATCTCCAGTGCTGCGAGAGAACACTCCAGTGCCGCCTCCATCTTCTTCAGGAACGGCCTCTCTGTGCATCTTTTTCTGGCGGTGGCTTCAAACTTCTAGACCTCAGGCAGCCGACTGCACATGCCCACAATGGCTGCTTACAATACTGTGTAAGCTGCCATTTTCTTGTGGCAGGTGGGCATGCGTAGTTGGCTTTGCCCTAGGCCCGAGGCCTAGACGTTTTTGAAGCCACTGCCAGAAGACGCGAAGAGAGGCCGTTCCTGAAGAAGATGGAGGTGGCGCTGGAGAGTTCTCTTGCAGCATTGGGGACGTCTCCAGTGCTGTTTGAGTGCTGAGGACCACCCCCAGTGCTGCAAGAGAACTCATTTGCATACCGACGAAAACTGGGATTTCTACCGAATGGTGGCCTGGAGAAGACATCTAACGGTAGGAGAAGAATAGCCTTTCTTAAAGCTATTCCTACATGTTAGGGATGATTTTTAATGATAGGATCACTTTAAGCACAGTATATTGAAATACTGTATTTTGTATGTTAGTTTTTATCTATGCACTGTATGCTGGTATCATTTAAGCACTGTTTGGTGGTATTATTTGGTTATATTTGGTGTAGTTTTTGAGTGTTGTATAGTGGTATTTGATCGCTTTGCTGTGCAGTGATACTATTTGAGCACTGTACGGTTGTATTATTTGATCACTGTATGGTGGTATAATCTGGGCACTGAATGGTGGTATAATCTGAGCACTGTATGGTGGTATAATCTGAGCACTGTATGGTGGTACAATCTGGGCATTGTATGGTGGTATAATCTGGGCACTGTATGGTGGTATAATCTGGGCACTGTATAGTGGTATAATCTGCGCACTGTATGGTGGTATAATCTGGGCACTGTATAGTGGTATAATCTGGGCACTGTATAGTGGTATAATCTGAGCACTGTATGATGTTATAATCTGGGCACTGTATAGTGGTATAATCTGGGCACTGTATAGTGGTATAATCTGGGCACTGTATAGTGGTATAATCTTGGCACTGTATGGTGGTATAATCTGGGCACTGTATGGTGGTATAATCTGAGCACTGTATGGTGGTATAATCTGTGCACTGTATAGTGGTATAATCTGAGCACTGTATGGTGGTATAATCTGGGCACTCTATAGTGGTATAATCTGGGCACTGTATGGTGGTATAATCTGGGCACTGTATGGTGGTATAATCTGTGCACTGTATAGTGGTATAATCTGAGCACTGTATGGTGGTATAATCTGGGCACTCTATAGTGGTATAATCTGGGCACTGTATGGTGGTATAATCTGGGCACTGTATGGTGGTATAATCTGGGCACTGTATAGTGGTATAATCTGGGCACTGTATGGTGGTATAATCTGGGCACTGTATAGTGGTATAATCTGGGCACTGTATGGTGGTATAATCTGGGCACTGTATAGTGGTATAATCTGGGCACTGTATGGTGGTATAATCTGGGCACTGTATGGTGGTATAATCTGGGCACTGTATAGTGGTATAATCTGAGCACTGTATGGTGGTATAATCTGGGCACTGTATGGTGGTATAATCTGGGCACTGTATGGTGGTATAATCTGGGCACTGTATGGTGGTATAATCTGGGCACTGTATGGTGGTATAATCTGAGCACTGTATGGTGGTATAATCTGAGCACTGTATGGTGGTATAATCTGGGCACTGTATGGTGGTATAATCTGGGCACTGTATGGTGGTATAATCTGAGCACTGTATGGTGGTATAATCTGGGCACTGTATAGTGGTATAATCTGGGCACTGTATGGTGGTATAATCTGGGCACTGTATGGTGGTATAATCTGAGCACTGTATGGTGGTACAATCTGGGCACTGTATGGTGGTATAATCTGAGCACTGTATGGTGGTATAATCTGGGCACTGTATGGTGGTATAATCTGAGCACTGTATGGTGGTACAATCTGGGCACTGTATGGTGGTATAATCTGAGCACTGTATGGTGGTATAATCTGGGCACTGTATAGTGGTATAATCTGAGCACTGTATGGTGGTACAATCTGGGCACTGTATGGTGATATTGGCCATTTATGTACACAGCATGGCATAGGTATAACAGTATGCCCGTACACCACCTGGCGGGGAGCCAGCACAAGGTAACATCAGACTGACCCTGACAGATGACGGAATAGGTTTGCAGCCTGGATGTAATTATTCTACATGCCTGCAGGCATCAGGGCTCTTCAACATCTCTACCTTCCTGTTGATTATTTTTGATAATTTTTTTAGATTGTACAAAATGCCGTCCCGTTAACATGTTCATTACGGTGACACTGAGCGATACAGCACGCGATACCGATGATCTTTGGGTTTTTAAATAAACACGGTGCGATTCTCTCACTTCCAGGTCATTCTCTATTATGTCACATTTGCCAAGCGACTCAAATGTTAGCGAGGAAATTAGGGCAAAGTTGTCGGCGGACAGACACAAATGTGACAGTGTGTGCTCAGCAGAGATGACAAGACCGCCGCGCGACGAGGCCGGCGAGCGCGGTAACAAGGCACAATGTGCCACCGCTGTTTGCAGCGTAATACAATTACCATATATACATCTGCTCCTGAGCATTTCTGAGCAGTGAATCATCTTTGTTCACAAATAACACAACATTAATTTATTCCGACAGTCCTCATTACATGTCACATCCTATTACTCAAGATATTTGCATAACAGCAGCCTTTCACTGGACCCTTCATCTCCGAAATGGGCTCACAGGTAGTCCTATCTACTGAAGGGAAGGGGCTATTAAAAGTTGCAGATGTAGCAGAGCTGGATTTGTCAGGGCAAGGTTTAAGCCTATGATAAAAACAATGAACCCAGTTCTGCCGCACGTCCATAATTGTTTACGGCAGGGAGCTATGTACTGCAGAAGATGTGCAGATGTAGCAGAGCTGAAGTTGTCAGTACATGTATGTTTAGCAATACTCACACATGTAAGAGTACACCATGGCAAATTTACGTATACTAAGTCATGACTCCAACCCCACCTGGGCCCTTTTTTGTCCCACCCAATCCCACTCAGTCTCTTTGTGTCTCCACATGTAATTGTCCCTGACAAGGTATATGGTCTGTGCAGTGCACCCAATACAGTGTTATGTTCCCTTATGGCCCTAAACTGTATTATGTCACCCTTGTAGCCCTCTAACACTAAAACATCTCCATATTGGACCCCACACAGTATAATGCCCCTTCTTGTGGACCCCACACAGAATAATGCCCCTTCTTGTGGATCCCACACAGTATAATGCCCCTTCTTGTGGACCCCAAACAGTACAATGTCCCTTCTTGTGGACCCCACACAGTATAATGCCCCTTCCTTGTGGACCCCACACAGTATAATGCCCCTTCTTGTGGACCCCACACAGTATAATGCCCCTTCCTTGTGGACCCCACACAGTATAATGCCCCTTCTTGTGGATCCCACACAGTATAATGCCCCTTCTTGTGGACCCCACACAATATAATGCCCCTTCCTTGTGGCTGTTTGCACACCCTATAATGCCCCTTCTTGTGGACTCCACACAGTATAATGCCCCTTCTCGTGAACCCCAAACAGTACAATGTCCCTTCTTGTGGATCCCACACAGTATAATGCCCCTTCCTTGTGAGCTCCACACAGTATAATGCCCCTTCTTGTGGACCCCACACAGAATAATGCCCCTTCTTGTGGATCCCACACAGTATAATGCCCCTTCTTGTGGACCCCAAACAGTACAATGTCCCTTCTTGTGGACCCCACACAGTATAATGCCCCTTCTTGTGGACCCCACACAGTATAATGCCCCTTCCTTGTGGACCCCACACAATATAATGCCCCTTCCTTGTGAACCCCACACAATATAATGCCCCTTCCTTGTGGCTGTTTGCACACAGTATAATGCCCCTTCTTGTGGACCCCACAAAGTATAATGCCCCTTCTTGTGGACGCCAAACAGTATAATGCCCCTTCTTATGGACCCCACACAGTATAATGCCCCTTCCTGTGGACCCCACACAGTATAATGCCCCTTTTTGTGGACCCCACACAATATAATGCCCCTTCTTGTGGACCCCACACAGTATAATGCCCCTTCCTGTGGACCCCACACAGTATAATGCCCCTTCTTGTGGACGCCAAACAGTATAATGCCCCTTCTTATGGACCCCAAACAGTATAATGCCCCTTCTTGTGGACCCCACACAGTATAATACCCCTTCTTGTGGACCCCACACAGTATAATGCCCCTTCTTGTGGACCCCACACAGTATAATGCCCCTTCTTGTGGACCCCACACAGTATAATGCCCCTTCCTGTGGACCCCACACAGTATAATGCCCCTTCCTGTGGACCCCACACAGTATAATGCCCCTTTTTGTGGACCCCACACAATATAATGCCCCTTCTTGTGGACCCCACACAGTATAATACCCCTTCTTGTGGACCCCACACAGTATAATGCCCCTTCTTGTGGACCCCACACAGTATAATGCCCCTTCCTTGTGGACCCCACACAGTATAATGCATCCATCTCAAGGCCCCTTCTTTCTATTGCCTCCTTCTATGTAGACCTCTACCCTGTAATGCCCACTTTTGTGGCCCTCACCCTGTAATGCCCCATTCTATTAATCTGGTGTACATCTTCTAACCATACCTGCTTTCCCACCCACTTTGGAAGAGTCGAATAAGTGATCCAGGGATTTATTTCGATTACCAAATTTGCAGCTGGGAACTTTTCCCCTAATATTGTGTAATTGGCATCTTCCTCTGGATTATCGCTGTAAGAATAGCAATTAAACTTGATGGTCTTGCAACTGTATTCAACCTTGTAAACTATGTAACAATATTTGCAGCCCCGGAAAGTTCTTGTTTTAATCGGACAACTCCCTTCTGGCCGGCGCAGTGAGCGGAGAATACATTGCGCATGCGCAGCCCTGGCCTTTCACTTCTATGAGACTTTCCAGAACATTCGAGCAGAGAAGGTGATGTTTTTGAGGTTCTAGAGGTTCTAAGGTATATGCCATAAACTTCCAAGATAGAATACCCCTTTACCCCGCCACATGACAGGTTCAGACACGCAGATAAGGTGTTTGATCCTCTTATGGTCTTGTAATAACACAATATTTTATTCTAAGGTTTAAATTGTTGATTTTCTTTATTATTGAGAATTTTATTAGATTTTCATAATTTCACCTGAAGATATTTTTGAATGGTTACCGTGGAGATCTATTTCCGGTCAATTACCTTTGCGAGACGATCCCATTCCCTATATAAGCGTCTACCAGCAGGATTTATCTGTTATCTGTAATGATTCTTGGCTCCTCATAAGTTGATTTTAACAATTTCTGCTTCCTCCATTTTCTCCAAATTAGGTTCTAGGCTTCGCAAAGTGACTCCGGAGATCTGGATGTGTCTGGATCGATTTAACTCCTTACGGGTTTCATGGAACAGATGGATTATAACCACAGAAGGTTCGCTGCCGCAGACACGTGGGTGTCTAATGTATAATACCACATTGATGAGGAGATGCCACCAAGTCTTATCCGCATGATGAGAAAAACAAAAGTTCAAAGAGATCCCTAGATCATAAGAAAAGACCAAGAAGATCCGAGACTAGTCAATGAAGTGTCAGGCTAAATGCCCATGTTTGCTGCAGGGACCTTGTTCATATGCAAAGAACCCTAAGGAAAACCTACTGCTGAATTTCCATACTAACCATTCCTACGTTATATGATAAAGACATCAAAGAAGATCACAAATACTGGAGTAATATTACATAACCATCGTATTAGAACTGAGTACATCTTGTATATTCTGTATCCTTTGTAGGGATCTGTCTTTTCTATTAATTGCCATTCTCTGCTGAGATTCTTGCAACCCGTAAGTATACAAGGGACATCCATGCAAAGGATTAGACACTGCAAACTTGTCAGCGGCTGATCTGCCACATTGTACAGTTGCAGCAAAGTGGATGAGACTTAAACACATCCCGTCCACGTTCTGCAGGACAATCCCACAGTATAATCTGACCTGAGGAGCGGCTGCATGTCTACATGTGCGGTGAAATCCTACAGTTGCATGCAGGCCATGAGTAGTGACGGTTTCATCTACATCAATCCCAATAACATCATGGGGCAGTCTACTACCTTTTGGAATAAAAGGGGAAAAAAATGCAAATTATGAAGGTGCTCATGGTTATGAACTATAGTGGGTGGGGAGTGGTCTCCAAGGAGCTTACAGTCTAAAGGAAGGAACCGCCAACCCCTAGTCTAAGTTTGGCCTTTGTCGTTAAGATCTTTATGTAGAGATCTGGTGGAGGAAAAGTTAGGAGAAAATCAAAGTCATTTCCTCTGATCTTCTGACTGACCCAACCCCACTCCTGAGCTGTCCATCCCCACCCCTGAGCTCTCCAGCCCCACCCATGAGATACCCAGCCCCATCCCTAAGAAGTCCAGCCTTACCCCTGAGCTGTCCAGCCCCACCCCTGAGCTCTCCAGCCCCACCCGTGAGATACCCAGCCCCACCCCTAAGCTGTCCAGCCTCACCCCTGAGCTGTCCAGCCCCACCCCTGAGCTGTCTAGCCCCTCCCTACCCTACCTATGTACTTCTGAACCCCACCTATGAGCTTACCAGCCCCTCCGTGCCTAGTCCAACTACCGAGCTGCCCAGCCTTGCTCCCCCCATTTCTATTATTAATAATTACACCTATTAAACTATTCTCAGATTGGTCGCTGCAGTTGGTGACACGTCTGACATTTTTGGGATCTCTCTTTCCAGGTGACATCTATAGAACAATCCCTCCTTATTAAACCTGTGACATTTCCTTCAGGTTCACGAAGACTAAGTGTTGTTTTTCCCTGTAGCGCCTCTGCAGGAGAAGTGTGGAATTACATTTACTAAAATCAGAAAACGACTTACTGTATTATTTCTATGTCAGGAGCGGTGCCTGATACTCCACAGTACTGATAATGTGACCCCCCACCATTATTCTCTTGGGGCTCACATACCCCTAAAGATCCTATGGAAAGAGGTCGTCTATTGAAGGTAATCTTCCACAAAACCCCCTGTGTCTGGTAATTAATGCCCAAAATCTAAAATATCCAGAAATGTACCTAAAAAATAGACGTGGGGTATAATGCTGCGGTATTTACCTCTCAGACCTGTGGAGGAGGCGACTGTCCAGTGCTGATTGAGACTGAAATAAAGTGATATAAAGTGAGGGAATCAAAACCTGAAGCCGTCACATTACACAAATATCAAATTAATTTCCAAATTGCTCCATATAATGGTGATAAATGTGATTTGCTGGCACAGGCGGTCATGGAAGCGATACATTCATTAGGGAGTGTTTAATACTTCAGCACTTTACATTACACAAAGGCTTAATACATCCCCCCCAGTGCTGGGTATAAAAACTGTCAAAATAATTGACATGTCCCCGGTCACTTGTATATGTCTCTGTAGATTACGGGATGTCTAGGCTGGAATCACACAGGAAAATTCTATTATTGTCTATTATTGTGGGTGAGAGACAGAAGTGGATGTACTTCTATCTGCAGGACCCACTACTGGGATTGACTCAAAAATTTGCACCAAAAATTGCGCAAATTTTTGTGTGATTTCATCCTTATTCCTATTCTATCCATTATAGATAAGAATATAGCTAATATAAAACTGCCCTCTATGTAGAAGAATATAACTATTATAATACTACTCCTATGTACAAGAATATAACTACTATAATACTGCTCCTATGTACAAGAATATAACTACTATAATACTACTCCTATGTACAAGAATATAACTACTATAATACTACTCCTATGTACAAGAATATAACTACTATAATACTACTCCTATGTACAAGAATATAACTACTATAATACTACTCCTATGTACAAGAATATAACTACTATAATACTGCTCCTATGTACAAGAATATAACTACTATAATACTACTCCTATGTACAAGAATATAACTACTATAATACTACTCCTATGTACAAGAATATAACTACTATAATACTACTCCTATGTACAAGAATATAACTACTATAATACTGCTCCTATGTACAAGAATATAACTACTATAATACTACTCCTATGTACAAGAATATAACTACTATAATACTACTCCTATGTACAAGAATATAACTACTATAATACTACTCCTATGTACAATTACATAATTTATGCACCAGATGACAAATATGATTTTGCTCTTCCTCTTGGGGGCGCCATCCTAGGTGTTCGGTCACATATCGTTCTGTCCTGTACACTCAGTTTACCCTCTATAAGGAGTGCAGTACAGTAGTTAGCAGTGATTTTCTCTCCGGCTTGTATTGCGGCATTAGTATGAAGCTGTTATTGCTGCAGGTGGCAATCTTCAAGCAGATGCTCGGTTTTCCAAATATAGTCTCAGTTAATTGCTGTTCTTCAGACTCAATGACACATCTCACTTAAATTTAGAGGATTTTTTTTTTCTATTTTTCAAGTGAAATAATTTATTAGCAGTCTTGAAATAAATTTCCCCTTTTTCACTTAAAACATTGATATGAATATTCAGCCTCGAGTCTGCTCGCTGATTCTAGAGTCCAGCTGGTGGATCTCCACACATGCTCATTGAGTTCTGAAGAGTACCCCTCGGTTTTGGAGTATTTCAGAGGTGTAACCGGATTCTTCTATGCCCCAAGGCAATGTAACCCCCCCCCCCCCCCTTTCCTTCCGGTCCCCACAATGGTCACAGAAATAATTTGAATCTGACAAAAGTAATAATAACCAAACTACATGTTGACAACCACAAAGCTTCTGGGAGAATGTCCTATGGACAGATGAGACAAAAATTTAACTTTTTGGCAAGGCCCATCAGCTCTATGGTCACAGATGGAAAAATGAAGCCTATCTTGAAAAGAACACTGTCCCTACTGTGACACATGGAGGAGGCTCTGTTATGTTCTGGGGCTGCTTTGCTGCATCTGGCACACGGTGTCTTGAATCTGTTCAGGGTACAAGGAAATCTCAAGACTATCAAGGGATTCTAGAGAGAAATGTGCTGCCCAGTGTCAGATAGCTGCAGGTCATGGGTCTTGCATCAGGATAATAACCCAAAACACACCCAAGAATGGCTAAGAGGAAACCATTGGACTATTCTGAAGTGGCTTCTATGAGCCCACACCTAAATCCTATTGAGCATCTTTGGGAGGAGCTGAAACATGACGTCTGGAAAAGGCCCCTTCACACGCAAGACAACTGGAGCAGTTTGCTCAGGAGGAGGGGCCCAAAATACCTGCTGAGAGAGGCAGAAGTCTCATTGACAGTTACAGGAATCGTCTGATTGTAGGGATTGCCTCAAAAGGTTGTGCAACAAAATATTAAGTTACAGGAACCGTCATTTCTGCCCAGGCTGTGTCAGGAGGTTTATTTTTACAAAAATTCTGTTGAAGCGAAAAGCAAAGTCTGACTTTCATTTGTTCATTTTCATAATTTTTATTATTACTTTTGTTAGATTCAAGTTTTTTTCTGTGACCATTGCAGGATTTTCTTTCATTAAACAAGAGAGACCAACACTATTGTCCACATGTGTATCTATTTATCTATCTATTGAAAAAAGTCAAAAACTGTGCTGAGATCACTCTGAACAAGTGTCCCGATCTACACAGCAAAGCCAATAAGAGAGTTCAGAAAACAGGAAGAATCAACCTGCTGGCATCTAGTGGCTAATGTGCAAACTGCAATTTTTTTATTTTGATTTTGATTCTCCACCATCTAAACCCAATAATGTTTTTATTTTTCTGTTCACAGAGCCACATGAGGGTATTTCAGGTATTACAGGTAGGATATCAAGGATACCAAATTTATATAGTTTTTTCTATGTTTTGGCCTCCAATATAGAATTGTAGATATTTTTGCAAATTTGTTAGAATAGAAGAACTGAAATCCCCCCTGGCCATGAGTATTCAGAGCCTTTGCTCAGTATTGAGTATTTGCCCCTTTTGAGCCCGTACAGCCAGGAGTCTTCTTGGGAATGATACAAGTTTTTCCCATCAGGATTTGGGGATCCTCTGCCGTTCTTCTTTGCAGATCCTCTCCAGTTCCGTCAGGTTGGATGGTGAACATTGGTGGAGCCATTTTCTGGTCTCTCCAGAGATGCTCCATTGGTTTGAGGTCAGGGCTCTGGCTGGGCCAGTCAAGAATGGTCACAGAGATGTTCCGAAGCCGCTCCTTTGTTATTTTAGCTGTGTGCTTAGGGTCATTGTCTTGTTGGAAGGTGAACCTTCGGTCCAGTCTGAGGTCCAGAACACTCTGGAAGAGGATTTCTTCCAGGATATCTCTGTACTTGACCACATTCATCTTTCCTTCAATTGCAACCAGTCACCCTGTCCCTGTCCCATAGCATGATGCTACCACCACCATGTTTCACCGTTGGGATTGTACTGGGCAGGTGATGAGCAGTGCTCAGTTTTCTCCACACATACCACTCAGAATTAATGCCAAAAAGTTCAATCTTCATCATCAGACCAGAGAATCTTATTTCTCATAGTCTGGGAGTCCTTCACGTGTTATTTGGCTTTCCTATGTCTTGCACTGAGAAGAGGCTTCCTTCGGGCCTCTCTGCCATAAAGCCCCAACTGGTGGAGGCTGCAGTGATAGTTGACTTTGTGGAACTTTCTCCCATCTCCCTACTGCATCTCTGGAGCTCAGCTACTGTGTTCTTTGGGTTCTTCTTTACCTCTCTCACCAAGGCTCTTCTCCCACGATTGCTCAGTTTGGCAGGACGGACAGATCTAGGAAGAGTTCTGGTCGTCCCAAACGTCTTCCATTGAAGGATTACGGAGGCCAGTGTGCTCTTAGGAACCTTGAGTGCTTCAGAAATTCTTTTGGAACCTTGGCCAGATCTATGACTTGCCACAATCCTGTCTCTGAGCTCCTTGGGCAGTTCCTTTGACCTCCTGAGTTTCATTTGCTGTGACCTGCGCTGTGAGATCTTATATAGACAGGTCTGAGCCTTTCCTAATCAGATCCAATCAGTTTAATTAAACACAGCTGGTCTCCAATGAAGAACTAGAACCATCTCAAGGAGGATCAGAAGGAAATGGACAGCATATGAGTTAAATATGAGTGGGTCTGAATACTTATGACCATGTGATATTTCAGTTTTTCTTTTTCAACCATAAATGTAGATATTTCTACATTTTTATTTGCTAAATTTGCAAAAAATATTGACATTTCTGGGGGGTTTTGTGACAAGATGGGGCTGAGTGTACATTAATCTCCCTATATTATAAAAATGAATTTCTGTCTGTCTGTCTGTCTGTCTGTGCTCTAATGCGAACCAAACGACTGGACCGATCTTCACCAAATTTGGTACAGAGATACTTCAGATATCCGGGAAGGTTTAAGACGAGACTTCAACTCACTCGGATGTACCGTTGCTGAGATACAGCATTTCAAACACAGTGCCCCCCCCCCCTTAGCCAATACAAACCTGCAAGTCTTTCACTCATATTCCAACTGCAATACACACGGTCACTCCACATGCACAATACAACACTGATATCCAAACTGAGATACACGCATCAGAGGATTAGATACACAGATCAGCACACAGTATCACACACCAGAGGATTAGATACACACGTCTGCACACAGTCCCACAAACCAGGGGATTAAATACGCACGTCTGCACACAGTTGTACACGCCATAGGATTAGATACACGCGTCTTCACACAGTACCACATGCAGTAGGATTAGATACGCGCGTCTACACACAGTTCCACACGACGAAGGATTAGATACGTGCCTCTTAACACAATACCACACAGGGGAGGATTAGATACACGTGTCTTCACACAGTTGTACACACCATAGGATTAGATACACGCGTCTTCACACAGTACCACATGCAGTAGGATTAGATACACGCATCTACACACAGTTCCACACGCCGAAGGATTAGATACGCGCCTCTTCACACAATACCACACAGGGGAGGATTAGATATGTGTGTGTGCACACAGTACCACACTTTGGAGGATTAGATACATGCCTCTGCACACAGTACCACAAGCCAGATAATTACATACACGTCTCAACACACAGTACCACATGGGGGAGGATTAGATACGCGCATCTACACACAGTACCACACGCCATAGGATTATATACGCACGTCTGCGCACAGTACCACATGCCGGGGGATTGGATACATGCTTCTACACACAGTTCCACACACTGTAGGATTAGATACGCACCTCTTCACACAATACCACACAGGGGAGGATTAGATACACGTGTCTTCACACAGTTGTACACGCCATAGGATTAGATACACGCGTCTGCACACAGTACCACATGCCGTAGGATTAGATACGCGCGTCTACACACAATACCACATGGGGAGGATTAGATACGCACGTCTGCACACAGTACCACATGCTGTAGAATTAGATACGCACGTCTACATACAGTTCCACACTCCAGAGGATTAGATACGCTCCTCTGCACACAGTTGTACACGCCATAGGATTAGATACACACGTCTGCACAGAGTACCACATACCGTAGGATTAGATACACACGTCTACACACAGTTCCACACTCCAGAGGATTAGATACGCGCATCTGCACACAGTTGTACACGCCATAGAATTAGATACATGCGTCTGCACACAGTACCACATGCAGTAGGATTAGATACGCGACTCTTCACACAGTACCACACAGGGGAGGATTAGATACGTGTGTGCACACAGTATCACACTTTGGAGGATTAGATACATGCCTCTGCACACAGTACCACAAGCCAGAGAATTAGATACACGTCTCAGCACACAGTATCACACGGGGGAGGATTAGATACGCGCCTCTTCACACAATACCACACAGGGGAGGATTAGATACGTGCATCTGAACACAGTACCACACGGGAGGATTAGATACAGGCCTCTGCATACAGTACCACATGCCAGAGAATTAGATACGCGTCTCAGCACACAGTTCCACATGAGGGAGGATTAGATATGCGCATCTGCACACAGTACCACACGCCAGAGTCATTAGATACGCGCGTCTGCACACAGTTTCACTTACTGGAGGATTAGATACGCGCCTCTTCACACAATACCACACGGGGAGGATTAGATATGTGCATCTGCACACAGTACCACACCAACAAGGATTGGATACTTGCATCTAAACACAGTACTACACGGGGAAGGATTAGATACAGCTTTACTCCAGGTATCCATAACAACTGATCACAGGTTTTTCACTGACATCCAAAATGAGATACACATAATCACATGACGCTTATGGACATACACACAAACCACATACACAATACATCAGTGCAAAATTGGACAATTCTTATGGGGCCACTACACAAACATAACATGTAATATACCCGTGCGAAGCCGGGTCCTCCCTCTAGTCTCCCTATATTATAAAAATGAATGTCTGTCTGTCTGTCTGTCTGTCTGTCTGTGCTCTAATGCGAACCAAACGACTGGACCGATCTTCACCATATTTGGTACAGAGACACTTCAGGTATCCGGGAAGGTTTAAGACGAGACTCCAACTCACTCGGACGTACCGTTGCTGAGATACAGCATTCCAAACACAATGCCCCCCCCCCTTAGCCAATACAAACCTGCAAGACTTTCACTCATATTCCAACTGCAATACACACGGTCACTTCACATACACAATACAACACTGATATCCAAACTGAGATACACGCATCAGAGGATTAGATACACAGATCAGCACACAGTATCACACACCAGAGGATTAGATACACGCGTCTGCACACAGTCCCACAAACCAGAGGATTAAATACGCGCTTCTGCACACAGTTCCACACACTGAAGAATTTGATACGTGCGTCTGCACACAGTTCCACACCCCGGGGGATTGGATACATGCGTCTGCACACAGTACCACATGCCAAAGGATTGGATACACGCATCTGCACACAGTTCCACACACCAGAGGATAAGATATGCACGTCTGCACACAGTACCACATGTCGTCAGATTAGATACGCGCATCTACATACAGTTCCCCACTCCAGAGGATTAGATACGCGCGTCTGCAGACAGTTGTACACGCCATAGGATTAGATACACGTGTCTACACACAGTTCCACACACCAGAGCATAAGATATGCACATCTGCACACAGTACCACATGCCGTGGGATTAGATACGCGCATCTACATACAGTTCCCCACGCCGTAGGATTAGATACGCGCCTCTTCACACAATACCACACAGGGGAGGATTAGATACGTGTGTCTGCACACAGTACCACACTTTGGAGGATTAGATACATGCCTCTGCACACAGTACCACAAGTCAGAGAATTAGATGTGCGTCTCAGCACACAGTACCACACGGGGGAGGATTAGATACACTCATCTGCACATAGTACCACATGCCAGAAGATTAGATACGCGCATCTGCACACAGTACCACACAGGAGAGGATTAGATACACACATCTGCACACAGTACCACATGCCAGAGGATTAGATACACACATCTGCACACAGTACCACATGCCGTAGGATTAGATACGCGCATCTACACACAGTTCCACACGCAATAGGATTAGATACACGTCTCTTCACACAATACCACACAGGGGAGGATTAGATACGTGTGCCTGAATACAGTACCACACTTTGGAGGATTAGATACATGCCTCTGCACACAGTATCACAAACCAGAGAATTAGATACGCATCTCAGCACACAGTACCACACAGGGAGGATTAGATACGTGTGTCTGCACACATTACCCCACGCCAGAGGATTAGATATACGCGTCTGCACACAGTAACACATGTCGTAGGATTAGATACGCGCGTCTACACACAATTCCACACACCGCAGGATTAGACACGTGCCTCTTAACACAATACCACACAGGTGAGGATTAGATACGTGTGTCTGCACACAGTACCACAAGCCAGAGAATTAGATACGTGTCTAAGCACACAGTACAACACGGGGAAGATTAGATACGCGCGTCTGCACAAAGTACCACATGCCTCAGGATTAGATATGTGCCTCTTCACACAATACCACACAGGGCAGGATTAGATACGTGTGTCTGCACACAGTACCACACTTTGGAGGATTAGATATATGCCTCTGCACACAGTACCACAAACCAGAGAATTAGATACGCACATCTGCACACAGTTCCACACACCAGAGGATTAGATAAGCACGTCTGCACACAGTACCACATGCCGTACGATTAGATACACGCGTCTGCTTACAGTTCCACATGCCAGACGATGAGATACGCACGTCTTCACACAGTTGTACACGCTATAGGATTAGATACATGCGTCTGCACACAGTACCACATGCTGTAGGATTAGATACGCGTGTCTACACACAGTTCCACACGCCGTAGGATTAGATACGCGCTTCTTCACACAGTACCACACTTTGGAGGATTAGATACATGCCTCTGCACACAGTACCACATGCCAGATAATTAGATACGCGTCTCAGCACACAGTACCACACTGGGGAGGATTAGATACGCGCATCTGCACATAGTACCTCACGCCAGAGGATTAGATACACCTGTCTGCACACGGTACCACAACGCCAGAAGATTAGATACACGCATCTGCACATAGTACCACATGCCGTAAGATTAGATATGCACGTCTGCACACAGTTTCACTTACCGGAGGATTAGATACGTGCCTCTTCACACAATGCAACACAGGGGAGGATTAGATACACACATCTGCACACAGTACCACACGCCGGAGGATTAGATATGTGCATCTGCAAACAGTCCCACACCAACAAGGATTAGATACTTGAGTCTAAACACAGTACTACACGGGGAAGGATTAGATACAGCTTTACTCCAGGTATCCATAACAACTGACCACAGGTTTTTCACTGATATCCAAAATGAGATACACATAATCACATGACGCTTATGGACATACACAGAAACCACATACAAAATACATCAGTGCAAAACTGGACAATTCTTATGGGGCCACTACACAAACATAAAATGTAATATACCCGTGCGAAGCCGGGTCCTCCCTCTAGTAGATAATATATGCATGCACTGATTCAGCCTTACAAATAACATAACATTCAAACATCCATTGTTCACATACGTGTGCAGTCTGTCTTTCCTAATAAACAGCACACAGACGTATTGATTTGCTAGACTTGTTGTGTCAATGGTTCATCCATCATTCATTATTATTACATAGCTTACTTATATAGCTCTATCATATTCTGCAGCACTTTACAGATATTGTCAGTCCCTGTCCCATATAGGGATCACCATCTAAATACCCTATCTGTATGTCTTTGAAGTGTAGAAGGAAACCCACGCAAACACCGGGAGAACATACAAACTGCTTGCAGATGTTGTCCTTGTTTGGATTCGAACCCAGGACTCCAAAGTCACCAGATCTAGCATTTTCATAAAAAGAATTGCTGTATTTTGCATTGAGTTGATCAGTGAAACATGGACAGAAAACATGAGCCACACACTGTTTGTTTAATGGACATCTGTAGGCCGGGGGCCCAACGTAGCGCAAAAACAGCGATTTTGCAATTTTCGCAGAAAAATTGCTGTATTTTACAGTGCCTGCAAAGTGAATGGGAATCCGCATTGTGGTTGTACTGGAATGGCTTTTATAGGAAAAGTCGATAAAAGACACGTGAATTATCCCATCAATATTTGGTGTGACCTTTGCCCTTTGACTTCCATCAATTCTTCTCGGTACTTACAGACAGTTTTGGAGGGAACTCGGCAGGGAGGTTGTTGCCGCCATCTTGGAGAACTAAACCCAGATCTTCATGTAATCCCAGACAGACTGGATGATGTTGAGATCAGGGCTCTGCGGGGGCCATATCATCATTTCCAGGACTCCAAAGGGCAAAGGTCACACCAAATAGTGATACGATTTAGTTTTCTCTTTTCCTTGACTTCATTATGTTAATTCATAAGAATAAACCCTTCTATTTCTGAAAACATTCTTATGTCACAGAATTTTTTTTCACATCTGCCTTAAATTTTGCACAGTACGGTATATATAGTAGTAAGAAATAGTGTAAAATAGTGTAAAACCTGTGCATGAAAACCAATATCCTGGGGCACGCTCTGCAGAGAGTTTTAGTGCAAATGTTGAGATCTTGGGATAATTCTCTTTTGTTGCTTTGCCCTCTTTTTCTTTTGTTTGGCAGCTAAGGCTTCTGTTCACCACAGACCCCACCAGCCCCCAGCAAGCCCCATTGACTCATAATAGGGTCCACCACGGCTTCTTTGAGGTTATCATTGTTTGGATTGTAAGAATAGTGAAGAAGCAGAACAATTAGTCTTTAGGGTATATTAAAGGGGTTGTCTTAGCACAAAATCCCCATTCTATGTGTCCCATTAGGAGATCTGAATATCATAGTGAGTGCTTGCATGGGGTCACCTATATGAGATAAAGCAAAGAGCCCCTCACAGTTATATCTACATCTCATAGTGCTGGCAGTCATGTCCTGCTTTCTTATGATGTTACTCTTAACCACTTTGTGTGAGCCACCTCCTAGTCTATATTATAAAAATGAATTTCTGTCTGTCTGTCTGTCTGTCTGTGCTCTAATGCGAACCAAACGACTGGACCGATCTTCACCAAATTTAGTACAGAGATACTTCAGATATCCGGGAAGGTTTAAGACGAGACTCCAACTCGCTCGGACGTACCGTTGCTGAGATACAACATTTCAAACACAGTGCCCCCCCCTTAGCCAATACAAACCTGCAAGATTTTCACTCATATTCCAACTGCAATACACACGGTCACTCCACATACACAATACAACACTGATATCCAAACTGAGATACACGCATCACAGGATTAGATACACAGATCAGCACACAGTATCACACGCCAGAGGATTAGATACACGGGTCTGCACACAGTCCCACAAACCAGAGAATTAAATACGCGCTTCTGCACACAGTTCCACACACTGAAGGATTTGATACGTACGTCTGCACACGGTTCCACATACCGAAGGATTAGATACAGGCGTCTACACACAGTTCCACACTCCAGAGGATTAGATACGCGCGTCTGCACATAGTTGTACACGCCATAGGATTAGATACACGCGTCTTCACACAATACCACATGCAGTAGGATTAGATACATGCGTCTACACACAGTTCCACACGCCGAAGGATTAGATACGCGCCTCTTCACACAATACCACACAGGGGAAGATTAGATACGTGTGTGTGCACACAGTACCACACTTTGGAGGATTAGATACATGCCTCTGCACACAGTACCACAAGCTAGAGAATTAGATATGCGTCTTAGAACACAGTACCACATGGGGGAGGATTAGATACGTGCGTCTACACACAGTACCACATGCCATAGGATTATATATGCGCGTCTGCACACAGTACCACATGCTGGGGGATTGGATACATGCGTCTACACACAGTTCCACACACTGTAGGATTAGATACGCACCTCTTCACACAATACCACACAGGGGAGGATTAGATACACGTGTCTTCACACAGTTGTACACGCCATAGGATTAGATACACGCGTCTTCACACAGTACCACATGCAGTAGGATTAGATACGCGCGTCTACACACAGTTCCACACGCCGAAGGATTAGATACGCGCCTCTTCACACAATACCACACAGAGGAGGATTAGATATGTGTGTGTGCACACAGTACCACACTTTGGAGAATTAGATACATGCCTCTGCACACAGTACCACAAGCCAGAGAATTAGATACGCGTCTCAGCACACAGTACCACATGGCGGAGGATTAGATACGCGCATCTACACACAGTACCACATGCCATAGGTTTATATACGCACGTCTGCACACAGTAACACATGCCGGGGGATTGGATACATGCTTCTACACACAGTTCCACACACTGTAGGATTAGATACGCACCTCTTCACACAATACCACACAGGGGAGGATTAGATACACGTGTCTTCACACAGTTGTACACGTCATAGGATTAGATACACGTGTCTGCACACAGTACCACATGCTGTAGGATTAGATACGCACGTCTACACACAGTTCCACACTCCAGAAGATTAGATACGCGCGTCTGCACACAGTTGTACACGCCATAGGATTAGATACACACGTCTGCACAGAGTACCACATGCCGTAGGATTAGATACACACGTCTACACACAGTTCCACACTCCAGAGGATTAGATACGCACGTCTGCACACAGTTGTACACCCCATAGAATTAGATACACGCGTCTGCACACAGTACCACATGCAGTAGGATTAGATACGCACCTCTTCACACAGTATCACACAGGGGAGGATTAGATACGTGTGTGCACACAGTATCACACTTTGGAGGATTAGATACATGCCTCTGCACACAGTACCACAAGCCAGAGAATTAGATACGCGTCTCAGCACACAGTGTCACACGGGGGAGGATTAGATACGCGCGTCTGCACACAGTACCACACGGGGGAGGATTAGATACGCGCGTCTACACACAGTACCACATGCCAGGGGATTGGACACGCGCGTCTACACACAGTTCCACACGCCGTAGGATTAGATACGCGCCTCTTCACACAATACCACACAGGGGAGGATTAGATACGTGCATCTGAACACAGTACCACACAGGGGAGGATTAGATACAGGCCTCTGCATACAGTACCACATGCCAGAGAATTAGATACGCGTCTCAGCACACAGTTCCACATGAGGGAGGATTAGATATGAGCATCTGCACACAGTACCAAACGCCAGAGTCATTAGATACGCGCGTCTGCACACAGTTTCACTTACTGGAGGATTAGATACGCGCCTCTTCACACAATACCACACGGGGAGGATTAGATACGTGCATCTGAACACAGTACCACACTTTGGAGGATTAGATACAGGCCCCTGCACACAGTACCACATTCCAGAGAATTAGATACGCGTCTCAGCACACAGTTCCACATGGGGGAGGATTAGATACGCGCATCTGCACACAGTACCACACGCCAGGGTCATTAGATACGCGCGTCTGCACACAGTTTCACTTACTGGAGGATTAGATACGCGCCTCTTCACACAATACCACACGGGGAGGATTAGATATGTGCATCTGCACACAGTACCACACCAACAAGGATTGGATACTTGCATCTAAACACAGTACTACACGGGGAAGGATTAGATACAGCTTTACTCCAGGTATCCATAACAACTGATCACAGGTTTTTCACTGACATCCAAAATGAGATACACATAATCACATGACGCTTATGGACATACACACAAACCACATACACAATACTATAAATGCTAACACTCTAAAGACTTATGTGGATAAGAATATGGTCCCGCGTGGTCTACGGATAAAAAAATTTGCCACCAATATTTTTGATGACAATTTCAAGTCTGAATGGGAGTCTATACTTACCAATTGCTCTCTGAGTCTAATGAAGTTGATTATTCGGTATGAGGAGGTTAAATTAGGGAAGCTCAATACCGATATCACTTCTACTAAAGAGGAATTTTTTAAGTTCAAACAACATCAGGACTTTGATATAAATTATAACAAAATGCAAAAAAACATCAAAGAATTAGAGGATAGGATCGCGGATATTAAGAAATCCAAATACAATCGAGACAAGACGGATTATGACAATAATCAAGTCTATCATTGGCACGATCTTAATAGATCTTCTACACCGCGATCCATACTCAGACAAAACAGGGGAGCGAATAAACGCCGAAAAATACAACATAATGTTTCTTTTAGTTCATCGGAATATGACTCTGAGGTCTCAGATTTTGGTGGTCATTCGGACACTAGAAAAACTTCAACATCAGCAGCGTCTTTTTTAGAGGGAGGAGGGAGAAAATCGGGTCCCAACAGATCGAGAGATCGACCAACAAATACAGACGACACAGACACAGAGCTGGCCGTAAACACGGCAAAAAATCGCTATCAAACCAGAAAAAATCGCAGGATTTAATTGTACCCGCTGACATGAGGAATTCATTACAGGAATTTGGTTCATCTGCCAATGCTAATGGGGGTACAAATGAAATTGTAACATCTACTGCTACGAGTAATGTGTTAAATTTATCCACAACACACTTGGAAGAGATGGATTTAAAGCTTCTATCTAAGGGCTTAGGGTTTGTACCGTCATGTAGGTTTGACTTATTTAACACACTACTTGATATCAACCACTTTGTCAGAAATTTAACTGTTAAACGACATTTTTATACAGATATTCATGAGGATCGACGTGCAAGGTTAGATCCTAGTAAGACTAATGAATTTGGTGATCTTATGTTCAATGAACAATGTTGTATGTTAGATTTGCAGGAGTTAGCTGACAAGGATACATCATTGGATATAAATATGCGTGTTAGTACGAAAAACCCCTCCTATTACCCATTGATGTCCAGAAGTCCAGTGTTAGACCAATTTCAATCCATGGTGGAAAGGGACCTGACGAAATTATCTAAAGAAACCTCTACGGTTTCAATTCCAGATAATTTGTCCAGACAGGAAAGGATTAGTCTCTCCAAATTACAATCCAACAAGAATATAATTATCCGAGCGGCGGATAAGGGGGGACTAATAGTAGTCATGAATAGTGACGATTATGAGAAAGCGGCCTATGTAATACTTAATGATACAGACACATACAGGCGCCTTCCCTCAGACCCCACTCAGGTTTTTTCAGCTACTCTGGACAAGGTTTTGGAAGAAGGTTGTAGGCTCGGTGTTTTTTACGGAGTCAGAGGTTAAATACTTGAAGTCGAGGTGTCCGGTCACTCCATTGTTTCACGGGCTTCCTAAAGTCCATAAGAATGTTTTTCCCCCTCCACTGAGACCCATCATATCCGGCATCGATTCATTAAATGAAAAATTATGTCAGTGGATAGATGGCATATTACAGCCTCTGGTCAACAGAGTGCCTGGGTTCATAAAAGACACTAAGGAGATGCTTAGGGTATTTGATGGGTTTCAGTGGAGGGGGCAATACAGATGGTTATCTAGCGATGTTGTTTCGCTCTATTCTTCAATACCCCATGCTATTGCCATACAAGCTCTAACTTTTCATTTAAAGAAATTTTCGGGTTTTTCTTTTCACATTTGTGAATATATTTTGGGGGTGGTTCATTATTTACTTACGCACAATTATTTTTCTTTTAATGGTGAATTTTTTTTACAGACACGGGGTGCGCCAATGGGGGCGAAATTTTCGCCCTCATTGGCGAATCTGGTGATGGCATATTGGGAGCACCTCTATATTTACTACAGCAAAAATCCATTCAAACAGGCAATAGCATGGTTTGGACAGTATATAGATGACCTTCTGATTGTGTGGTGTGGGGAGGACCAAGACATTTCGGCTTTCATGGACTATGTTAATGATAATGACTTTAATCTTAGATTTACACACAATGTTAAGGATGTCAGTATAGATTTTTTAGATATTACTTTATCTGCTGACAGTAAAACTGGTAAAGTCAGAACTAGCCTTTATAGGAAACCCATGTCCGGTAATACCCTATTGCATGCCAACAGCCAACATCCTGCCCATACGAAAAATTCTTTGCCCTTGGGTGAATTAATTAGGGCTAGACGAGCATGCACGACAGAGAACAGTTTTCAAAAAAATCGATTGGAAATTGGCAGGAGGTTTAGGGACAGGGGGTATCCGCGCTGGACCATTAAGAGAGCAGAAGCAATCGTGGCTGGGTATGATAGAAAAACTTTACTTGCCCCCAAGGACATAAGTACAAAAAATTCTGATGAGACTAACATTTATTTTTCTACCACTTTTAGTCACAATTACCACCAGGTTGTAGACGTTATCAAGAAAAATATGCCCATCTTATACCAAGATGAAATCTTGGGATCCATCCTGACATCAGGGTGCAAATATATCTCCAGGAGGGGAAAAACTTTGGGTAATATGCTTTCACCCAGTTTGTATGTTAACCATTCATTTGCTCAAAGTGAAACCTGGTTACACCTGAATGGTTTTTTTAAATGTGGCACCAGTAGGTGCAATATGTGCAAGTTTGTTGATAAAACCTCTACATTTGAGGACTCAGAAGATAAACGCACATACCATATAAAAAATTTCTTGAATTGCTCTAGCACTTATGTGGTGTATATGGTTACATGTACAGATTGCAATAAGAAGTACATTGGATGCACCACACGTGCTCTGAAAGTGAGGATGGCTGAGCACATTTATAGCATTGTTAATAAGAACTGTACAAAGTCCACAGGAGTATCGCACCATTTTATAGGTAATCATGATGGTGATATTAGTACCTTCTCCTTTAAGGCTATTGATCAAGTAAAAAGATTACCTCGAGGAGGAGATCGGGAGCATCAGTTAAAATTGTTGGAAGCCAAGTGGATATTTAGACTAAATACCCGTTTTCCACAGGGCTTAAATAGGAGGAATGATTTGTCCTTTATTTATTAATAACAATTAGTCACTCATATAAACTCTTGGGATGCTTACCTGTGAGAGTCAATTGTGGTCTGGATACATCTGTTTCTGGTTCATCCATATATGTTTAGGGGTGAGAGGTTTTTACTTAATTTAAATACTCCCCTTATAGTCAGTATTCATACAGTTCTGTCTGTACCTTTGACCGGTATGTTCATATTTTCTATTGACCTGAATTTTGGCATATACTGTCGGGTCTAAATACAGATAGCAGAGGCATATACACTGCACTTATTCTAGATTAACGCGTGTGTTTATCTGTTGTGGATATATCTGTTTCTGATTAACATATTTACGCGTGTACATTTAGTGCGTGTCACACTAATTCTGATCTCTTTTTTGTCACTACAGAAGGATTGGTACCTCATTAGTGGTCCAGCATCATTCTGTGTAATTTACAGCTTTCAATGATGAGTCCTGTGTTCATTTCTTCTTCACAAGTAATGTCAGACGTGGGTACATGAAGGTTACTTCATATATGGGTATTGTATCCATTACGATCTAACTAGTCATTAATGCATGCGCATCGACTCTTGGGAGCATATGAAAGCCGTGGCAAACGGACATTATTGTTTGAAAAGAGTTTTTGTGGTACGCATGCGCATTAACTGGAGTAGCATAGCAATTAACATCTGCGCATTAATGCTCTCGAAGACATGGGCGCCATATTTGTTATGGGCATGGAGGAGATAATGTGTGACAAGAGTTTTTGCGATGCGCATGCGCACTAATGCGATGAGTTTCGTAATC
Organism: Leptodactylus fuscus; assembly: GCF_031893055.1. NCBI lineage: Eukaryota > Metazoa > Chordata > Amphibia > Anura > Leptodactylidae > Leptodactylus > Leptodactylus fuscus. Next base: position 16,219,236 of record NC_134268.1, read on the forward strand.
AACGCATGCGCATCAACGCTCCTGGTGATATGGGCGCCACATTTAGTATGGGCATTGAGGAGGTAATGTAATGTATGGATTCCATCATTTTGTGTGGGTTTTTGTAAGATGCTGTAAGAGTGCCATATTCATCGTGACAGTTAGATGGGGTGGACATATATACACTCATGCGTTAGTTATGATGATCGTTTATTAGTTCCATATCTACTTGTGGATCTTGGTGCTAGTATATACTAGGTTTATACTTACCTGCAGCACTCCGTATTTCTACATATTCTTTACTAATTCCCACCTTTTCTCCACATTAGAATGGTCGAAAGAATAATGTTTGGCTTGAATCATTGATCAATTTCTGACATACGGATCTTTATATATAAGGAGCCATCATTACAAGGACTTTGCATCCGATGTGGAACATGGGATTTGTTTTTCTCTTTTCTCTTCTGTTTTTGTATTCATTGTGTCAACACCTATGAGTCATGATGTCATTGTACCAGCGGTCATGCCTATAACACATGTATTTCAACTTATTGTTGTTACGAGGAAGTTATGTAAACATATTACTTTGTAATTTGTATTTGCTAGCATATATTGTTTTTATCTTTTGTATGTTGTTTGTCGGATGTAATTATGTATACTCAGTACAGCTGCATTTAACACCAGCAGCTTACGTATTTAAACTCCACGGTCAGTCAACTAGATGACTATGACTAAGAAAGCTATGCTTTCGAAACGCGTCAGTCAGACCTAGTGCTAGTTTTTAATTTTTTGTTCTATACCATCTATGTCTGTGGGATGCCTTTTAATGTGGCCATGTGCCATTTAATAAAGTGAAAGATGTATTTTCAAGACACGCTGGACCTTCAATTTTTTATTACGAATATTGCTTATGAAGGCTTCTAACAGGAGGAGCAGAGAGTCCGTGTGATAGGTCTGCCAGCATCGGGACATTTCCAGACGGGATAGAGACTTGATACATCACAGTAAGGAACACAATTTTGAAAAAAACTTTTTTCCATACAAATGTGGTTTTATCAACGCATGTAGTTCCATGATTATCACTGCTGGGAGGCTGTGTATCCACATTTCCCCCCTTTTCCCCAAGTGTGAACATACAAAATACACCAGTGCAAAATTGGACAATTCTTATGGGGCCAGTACACAAACATAAATTGTAATATACCCGTGCGAAGCCGGGTCCTCCCTCTAGTGAGAGATAAAAAAAAAATTTTCTTTTGCTTCTAGCAAATGATTGCAATGAAACAAAGAGTGAAAAACTTAAAAGGGTCTGAATATTTTCCTTACCCACTGTATGTTACACCATGTGCCATTCATGCAGGGAATAGGAAACTAGGGGTCCCCCTAGGTGAAAGGCCCAGGAGCCCACTATGTTTACGTGCTCCCTTGTGGACCACAAAGAAGCCCCATCTAAGAGAATAATATTACTATTTTGCTTATCTAGGCTTTCAGTAGTACAATGGAGCTTTTGTGAACTCACCTTTTAATGATAATACTGTAACTCTGCTAATCTGTCTTAGTCTATACAGCAAAGCTAAAGTGCAATCCTACTAATATTATAAATGTGAAAGTTTGTGTGTTTGGATGTTTGTGAGTTTGGATGTTTGTTCCTCAAGAACACGATGATACGGCCGAATGGATTACAGTCAGATTTGGCACATACCTAGAATGGCACCCGGATGGAAACATAGGCACCTTACCATGACCGTAGGTTGCCGGTTTGTCCAACCGCGAGCACCAAAATGATGGTCGGCGGAGGCTGAAGGACCTGGGATGACGTCAGCGCGCTGATCTGATTGGAGTAAGTGATGGAGGGGGCGGAGCTGTGCAGACTCAAGCCGGACACACAGCCTTCCCGCTGTTCTCTTATTGGGCTGGCCGATACAGGGGGCGGACCTATAGCAGTTCAAGCCAGCCGCCGAGCTAAAGAAATAACATGTCAGCGCTTATGCGAGGTCCCGAACATGCCGGCATCGGTGAAGCCCAGCATGCAGCGTGAATGGGTGAGTCCGCCGGGGCCCCAGGGGTGGAAAAGAGGAGGAGGAACCGGGAGCGAAATACACTAAACCGCCATCTACCCGTGGAGCGGCGTGCATCACCGCAGGTGCACAGTCGCACAGTTGGGACACTAGACACAGTCACAGAGACACTAGTGCACAGTCGGGACACTAGGCACTAGGCACACGGGAGTCCCCTGCTGGGTGGTGGAGGCCGTGGTCCAGTGGTCGTCTACCCGTGGAGTGGCGTGCATTGCTGCAGGTGCTGCTGGTGGACCGGGAGGAGTTGGGGTGGGTTGGAAGATGGGGTCGCGGGGGCTACACTGCAGGTCTCTTGCGCACACGGGGAACGGGGCCGCGGACGAACTCGCGGGTATTGCTAGTCTAAAATAAAACAGGAAGTTCCAGCCAATTGTGACTACTGTAGAACCCAATATGAAAACTTCAATATTCCAAAATGTTTCTCATACAGACCCAAATCTTACCTATCCTACCTTATCTAAGCCTCCAGCAGAATAATATAGCTGCCATTAACGCACACACGCTCTAATGACAATGACATGACTCTGCTTACCCTGCCCTAGTCTATACAGCAAAGATGAAAAGCCCAAGGAAAAAAACAGGAAGTCCGACGTCCTTTGTAAAATACTTCAAGAAGTTTCTAATAAAAACTTGAAATGATAGAACAGTTTCTGATGATAAATTCTGTTTAAGAGCACAGCGAAGCCTTATAGGCTGTGTAAACGCTTACGCTCCAGCTCAGGAGAACAATATAACTCAATACGCAATGATTGAACTTAAATTGTTTAACATGCTCTGAATATTATCCTAAACATGCGGCATGATGCTGAGACGCGGTCCCCGGGGATGTCAGTTTTGATAGTAGGCTTTTAGCTTAAATGATGTTTCCTAGAAGGTGAGAGGGCTCCGGTGACTCATCCTGAATCACACAGGAAACCGCACTGAGAAAGCAGGGATAGAAATATTCTTTAAATTGAGATTCTTGTAGTCACAGACGTAACTTCTAATCCTGGTCTCCAATAGAAAGTGTGTAACAGGGGCCCCACAGGCTCTAGGGCCCCGCTGTGACTGCAACCTCTGCACCTATATATTATTAGCTGCAGTGAGTAGCGCCAGCTCAGCCCCTCTAAAGATAAAAGCCCCCATATTCCTAAGTGAACCTGATGACCACCTTATGTATATGGCGTCTCCTAACTCTACTAAGCTATGATTGACTTTCAACGTCCAACAGCCACTTCCCAGTTTTGGACTGGTCCAGTGGTCCAGTGGACCTGAGCTCTAACTAAATAATGGTCCAGCAGAAGACACCCAAATTTGAAGGGTATTATGTCCTAATTCCTGGGGATTGTTGAAGGATAGGGTCCCAGAATTACTTTATCTGGAGGGCCCAAGGACCATCAGAAGTGCTGGCACTAGCATTCTCATCTCTGCCTATGAAGCTGAGCATGCATGTGTATGGGAGAGATGAGAGGAATAGAGGGGTTATATTAGGAATAATAAAGCTTACAGGTGTAGTCCCTGCACTGGTTAACTTTCATTACTAATTAGAGATGAGCGAGTACTGTTCAGATCAGCCGATCCGAACAGCACGCTCCATAGAAATGAATGGAAGCACCTGGTACTTCCGCTTTGTCGGCGGCCGGCCGCTTAACCCCCCGCGTGTCGGCTACGTCCATTCATTTCTATGCGAGCGTGCTGTTGGGATCGGCTGATCCGAACAGTACTCGCTCATCTCTATTACTAATATATACCCTGGTGCCTTAGAGCCTCATTTATTACTTTTAAGGAGGGCAGTTGGGGAGGCCGCGACTCTGGTTCCTCTGGTTCCTCTGTCTCCCCGATGCATCTCCAGCTCTTATAGACATTGCAGACTTCTCTCTTTTCAGGCTGCAGGTCCATTGAGTAGATCAGACTCGACATCTGACCAGTTGGAGCGGCTGCAGGGGAGACAGAGGGACCAAATTTTTGGCCTCTGCCGCTGCCCTCCACACAGGTAATAAAAAAGATTCTGGGAAAACAAGTTAGATAGGCGAATCTAAGGATTTATTTCATCCAGTGTTCAGACAAATACTATGAGGTCTCTCCAGACCCAAGAATATGATAGGTGGAGGTTCATGGAGGTGACTAGGCCAACATGGCGACTTGGCCATACAATATTCTCATGCTGCCTCCATTGCAACTATGACAGTGTATCGCCATGTTGCAGCCCACAAATTGCCACGACGGTGACAGCGCTGCCATATGACTCAGCGTTTCCAGTTGTGATGTGCAGTTCAATAGTTAAACATCCACCCTTAGCGCTCCAGACAATTTCGGTGTAGCCCTGGCCTTACAAAGACTTCACTTCTCTAAGGAAGTCTTTATGTGACTTCCGTACTTCAGTATGTAAAAACACATACGTGGTAGAATCCTGCAATCCGAAGACCTTGAGAATATTCATTGAGGAAGAAAAGAAAGATAAATGACATTATACAAAGCCGTGAATGTGTTGGCAGAGAGTTGGGCGTTACAGAGCGGTATTATAAGTACAATGAGGTCATTACCATTCAGAACTGTAGAGAAGGACGCGTAGCGTGAATCCATGGAGTGTCAGGTATTACTACTGGAGGGATCGGGAGACAGACGTAACAAGAAGAACACTAGAGGTGTGTACAGATGGAGCTGTAACCTCAATCTGATAACTTGCTGCGGTAGGATAGAACGCAACAAAAGCCAAGTTGTAGTTTGCTGCAAGTGTTTATATAGGGGCTGTATAAAAATATAGAAAGATCTGCTGCTTTCCATAGAAGAATAGAATGAGGATAAAAGCAGTAGCTAGTCGGGGGGCCCGGTAGGTCGGGGGCCATCACCTTAGCAGCAGATTTCCACTGTCTATTAGATTGGTTAACAATTACTAGAGACATAAGGGGGCGCTCTATGCCGGGAAATGGGACAACAAGGGACCTCATGGGGGCCCTCAGCTGTTTATGTCCATACACCTACTCATCCCAAAATCCAAACTGCTGAGCCCATCATTGCTATGGAGGCACTAAGGCTGGCAGCACTGCGGTGGGCACTGTGGATATCACTATGGCTGTCAGGTTACTGTGTGGGTACTAAAACGGTGTCTGCTATGGAAGGGTATTTGGCTGTCCCTATGTTAGAGGACACAATGGACGTCACCGATATGGGGTCACTAAGGCTGTCCCTGTTATGGAGGAAACTGTGGTTGTTACTGCTCTGGGGGAATCCTGTCACTGTCACTCTTCCTCCATGTTGTGGGGAATCTATGACTGCCATTGCTATGGGGGTGCTGGGACTGTCACTGCTATGTGAGGGCACTTTGACTGTCACCATTATTTTGGGCAGTGTGACTGTTGCCATAGTGGGGAGCGCTGTGTCTGTAACTAAAGGCACTATGGCTGTCACTGCTATGGGGGCAATGTAGATGTCACTACTATGGGGGCGCTGTGACTGCTACTGTCCTGTTTAAAGTGACTATAAAGGGGCACTCTGAGCAAAATTAATGCACTGGGACACATTTACAATAGTAATAAATATTTGTCAGGATTCTGGTATACCTTGCACAACAGAGATTAATTGTTTCAGACACCTTCTGTGCTTTGTCTGACAAGGGGGCGTGGCTTGGCAGAAATGGTGTGTGACTTATTTCCAAAAAAATGCTGCTAAACCTGATGCCTCTGTATACTGTCTAGGCTACGTTTACGCTACTTGCTTATTAGGCAGGATTAGTAAATCTGCCTCGCTGTCTTGTATCATTGGCGGCTCCTCAGTGGGTGGAGCATAACACATGGATTCCCTCTTAGGTTCTTTAATTCCTTGTGTCCTGCACTGCCCCCTTAGGGTCTGCACTAGGTATAACACGGTGCATTCATTCTGTCTCCCTGCTCCTTGTATGTGTTGCAGCCCTTGGAATGAATAATGTTCTGCACCCTGGAATTTTACAGGTTGCTGAGCTTTGTGTGTTACTAAAAAATTTTGCAAAGTTGCTCCTAGATGCAATTACGGTAGTGATGGAGTTGGAAGGGATCACCAGCCCTCAGGGGTATAACTTGAAGGGGTGCCCAGGCCCCTGAGTATTAGGGGGCCCATAAGCACTGCCAGTGGTCACACCTGCCCATATACCAGGGAGGCGCACGAATCACCCTCTCAACATTAGGGCTGGATTGCCTTCAGTATGTATGCCTTCTATATAATGTCTATATGTCCCACTAGCACGTATAGATAGAGGTTGTGTTCATAAGACAACCCCTGTAAAGGGTGCTGGCCGATTTCACCTACTACATCCCTTTCCGATTCTGGCTACACCGGCTACCGATGCCTAAGGGGGAGGAGTAAGAACAAGATCAGACACAATGTAACAATCTCAGACATTCCGCTCCTTCTAAGGGTGAAAAAGGAACCAAAAATAAACCTGAATAACGGTGATATTTGGGGTAGTCATTTCTTAAGACGACAAATACAGGAATTACTCTACGCCGAAATGTGTTCTCCGAGGCTGTTGAAAGTCAGGTAAACATCCTCCATTTCCCATATTCTGAATAAAACCCTGAAATTGCGCTCCAGTAATTTGTCTCCTTGTGTACGGTGAATGTGATATTCCAAATGCCGAGCCGGAGCCATCAGATGTGATGAGAGTTTAATGCCCACATACGGCCATTTCTCCAGCCTAATGAATAGCATCTTCAAGCAGATGTCATCTAAGTAAACAGACCTGAAGGAGAAGGATGATCCTCCATTGTGAGGCGGCAGCCATCATTCCCCCCTCCTCTGTCATTACCCCATTGCCTTATATTTGTTTCATCACCGCCAAAAGAAAATCCGAGCATCTGCTAAACTGTGTGCAAATATCACATGTATACGCCATATGTTTACCAAAACCGCACAATTACCCCAAGTGGGTTAGTACGTGATGTACGGCGGCATGGAAAGTTGACTTCTCTGAACAAGCCCCTAGGAAATGCTTAGCCGGCTCAATAGGGCCATATATAGGTGTGCGGGGGTGAAAGACAACTTGTCCTACAGCCTCCGCCCTCTAGGGGGCTCTACCATGGGCTCTACCATATATAAGTGTGCGGGGGTAAAAGACAACATGTCATACAGCCTCCCCCCTCTAGGGGGCTCTACCATGGGCTCTACCATATATAAGTGTGCGGGGGTAAAAGACAACATGTCCTACAGCCTCCCCCCTCTAGGGGGCTCTACCATGGGCTCTACCATATATAAGTGTATGGGGGTAAAAGACAACATGTCCTACAGCCTCCGCCCTCTAGGGGGCTCTACCATGGGCTCTACCATATATAAGTGTATGGGGGTAAAAGACAACATGTCCTACAGCCTCCCCCCTCTAGGGGGCTCTACCATAGGCTCTACCATATATAAGTGTATGGGGGTAAAAGACAACATGTCCTACAGCCTCCGCCCTCTAGGGGGCTCTACCATGGGCTCTACCATATATAAGTGTGCGGGGGTAAAAGACAACATGTCCTACAGCCTCCCCCCTCTAGGGGGCTCTACCATGGGCTCTACCATATATAAGTGTGCGGGGGTAAAAGACAACATGTCCTACAGCCTCTGCCCTCTAGGGGGCTCTATCATGGGTTCTACCATATATAAGTGTGCGGGGGTAAAAGACAACATGTCCTACAGCCTCCGCCCTCTAGGGGGCTCTACCATGGGCTCTACCATATATAAGTGTGCGGGGGTAAAAGACAACATGTCCTACAGCCTCCCCCCTCTAGGGGGCTCTACCATGGGCTCTACCATATATAAGTGTGCGGGGGTAAAAGACAACATGTCCTACAGCCTCTGCCCTCTAGGGGGCTCTACCATAGGCTCTACCATATATAAGTGTATGGGGGTAAAAGACAACATGTCCTACAGCCTCCCCCCTCTAGGGGGCTCTACCATGGGCTCTACCATATATAAGTGTGCGGGGGTAAAAGACAACATGTCCTACAGCCTCTGCCCTCTAGGGGGCTCTACCATAGGCTCTACCATATATAAGTGTATGGGGGTAAAAGACAACATGTCCTACAGCCTCCCCCCTCTAGGGGGCTCTACCATGGGCTCTGCCATATATAAGTGTGCGGGGGTAAAAGACAACATGTCCTACAGCCTCCGCCCTCTAGGGGGCTCTACCATGGGCTCTACCATATATAAGTGTGCGGGGGTAAAAGACAACATGTCCTACAGCCTCCGCCCTCTAGGGGGCTCTACCATGTGCATGGGATTACTGAAGGCAAGGATAAATCCTAAAACTGCTGCATCATTTACATACTCAACCCCACTGGTTTGTGCAAAATTGGTATTTGGGTCATGAGGAGTAATAATGTTGGTACATCTGTGGCGGTATTATTTAAGCAATGTGGTATGACTGGAACTGAGCACTATACAGTGGTATTATATTATTGTATAGATATACATAGTATCGCTTTATCGATACACAGGTATTTCAGTACTGTATAGTATAGGATACTGTTATTTGGGCACTGTATGGTGGTATTTTATACATTGTATTATACTGTTATTTGGGTACTGTACAGTATACGGTATTATTATGTAGGCACTGTATGGTGCAATATATCTGCAATGTATTACATTGTTATTTAGGTACTGTACATTATATGATACTATTATCTGTGCACTTTATGTTGGTATTTTTCCAGACTGATTTGAGTTCTTTACAGTATATGTTACTACCCTGTTTCCCCAAAAATAAGACACCCCCCTTCACCTCCTGGACCACCTACCTGCTAAGGAAGCAACGGCGTGACTGCCAATTGTCCCCCACTCCAGCCGCTGCATAAGACATCCCCTGAAAATAAGACAGGTCATATATTTCGGAAGATAATTTAATATAAGACACTGTCTTATTTTCGGGGAAACAGGGTATTACTTGAGCACTTCCTGGTGGCATTTTTTTGCATTGTATCACAGTGTTATTTGGTCTGTGTATGATAAAATTACTTGTGCACTCTGCAGTGAATGGCGGTGTAACATATGGGATTATGTTTTTTCGGCATTGATAGTGGAAAATTTGAGTAGATAAAATATTGTACTGGGTGCTAAACAGCATGTGAGTTACTGTATATTGTAGTAGTAATATTTAAGTAATATCTATCTATCTATCTATCTATCTATCTATCTATCTCCTATCTATCTATCTATCTATCTTCTATCTCCTATCTATCTATCTATCTATCTATCTATCTATCTATCTATATATCTATCTCCTATCTATCTATCTATCTATCTATCTATCTATCTATCTATCTATCTATCTTCTATCTCCTATCTATCTATCTATCTATCTATCTATCTATCTATCTATATATCTCCTATCTATCTATCTATCTATCTATCTATCTATCTATCTCCTATCTATCTATCTATCTATCTATATATCTATCTCCTATCTATCTATCTATCTATCTATCTATCTCCTATCTATCTATCTATCTATCTATCTATCTCCTATCTATCTATCTATCTATCTATCTATCTCCTATCTATCTATCTATCTATCTATCTATCTATCTATCTTCTATCTCCTATCTATCTATCTATCTATCTATCTATCTATCTATCTATCTCCTATCTATCTATCTATCTATCTATCCATCTCCTATCTATCTATCTATCTATCTATCTATCTATCTATCTATCTATCTATCTCCTATCTATCTATCTATCTATCTATCTATCTCCTATCTATCTATCTATCTATCTATCTATCTATCTATCTATCTATATATCTATCTCCTATCTATCTATCTATCTATCTATCTCCTATCTATCTATCTATCTCCTATCTATCTATCTATCTATCTATCTATCTATCTATCTCCATATCTATCTCCTATCTATCTATCTATCTATCTATCTATCTATCTATCCATCTCCTATCTATCTATCTATCTATCTATCTATCTATCTATCTATCTATCGTCTATCTATCTATCTATCTATCTATCTATCTATCTATCTCCTATCTATCTATCTATCTATCTATCTATCTCCTATCTATCTATCTATCTATCTATCTATCTATCTATCTATCTGTCTATCTCCTATCTATCATCTATCTATCTATCTATCTATCTCCTATCTATCTATCTATCTATCTATCTGTCTGTCTGTCTGTCTGTCTATCTATCTATCTATCTATCTCCTATCTATCTATCTATCTCCTATCTATCTATCTATCTATCTATCTATCTATCTATCTATCTCCTATCTATCTATCTCCTATCTATCTATCTATCTATCTATCTATCTATCTATCTATCTATCTATCTATCTATCTATCTATCTATCTATCTCCTATCTATCTATCTCCTATCTATCTATCTATCTATCTCCTATCTATCTATCTATCTATCTATCTATCTATCTCCTATCTATCTATCTATCTATCTATCTATCTATCTATCTATCTATCTATCTATCCATCCATCCATCCATCCATCCATCCATCTATCTATTTCCCTCTCTATCTATGTTTCTATCTTCGGTATATCTTCTGTATCTCTGGCTGTATTATGTGGACATTATATGTTATTATCAGGGTATGGGTTTGCTGACCTCTGCAGTCTTGTGCCGAATTTGCAGACTGAGGGCAATGGCCTCGTATATAAGTACAATTTCTTATAGCAATAGGAAAGACTTTTGGGGACCATCGAAGCTCTAGCACTCGTGTATTGGGGGGCACAAACAGGTGAATATATAATTTTTTAAAATTATTTTACATTTTGTAGGTTTTTCCAATCCTGCACAACCCCTTTAAAGGCGACTATTTCATTATGGAGTTGACCTGGAGATCATCTGATGGTCACAACGCCCAGCAAGCCGCTGATATGGCCGAGCTTACTGCAGCTGGCCTTACATTGTAACGTAACGTGACGTGCCAGCTGTTCCAGGGTTCACATTGCATTCAGTAGCAGCCTTATTGCCGGGAGCCCATGTGCTCCATCCTGGACAGGAATAGTGGTAGTGGAGGGGGCGCTCTCTGTTATCAATGATGCATTGCTCTGTGGGCACAAGGTGTATTGTAATAGGCTCGAAGCATCATTTTCTTCTGAATTTTCTTCTAGTGTTGATGGATGTAGGCGGCAGCAGAACAACCTACAGCGCGTTGAATCATCCAGATCACAGGCGCGCAGGACATTTCACATGAGTGCTCCAGGCCCGGGGGGAGAGCCAAGGCTTTCTGAGCCGCCAATGCAAAGGTCATAAACCTGGCATCATGTAAAGATGTAGCCAAGGTTATCTTGACGCGTAAATGGTGACACGAAACTTTAACGCAACCCCTTCAATGGCTTCTGTTGTATTCTGATATCACACTGCAGCAAGTTATCAGGGTCAAGTTAACCAGTTCCAGACTGCCCATTGACTATATACATCTGGTGGTATAACCCTCCAAGGACGTACCCATACATCTCTGCTGTGTTAAGCAAAATCATGCAGCTGCCAAAACAGGGACTGGGCTGTAACTGCAAGTGGACCTCCCATAGACAAGACAGGGACTGTTTATTACTGTATACACTGTATACACAGCTATGGGAGCTGACCCTGGAGTCACAAGACCCACCAGGGGAGGAAGCTCTAGAAGCTACTGGGTCCTAGAGGGAGGTCAGATGAGGAGGCGGCATTACTGCAACTGGGGCTAAATGTACCAGATGTCACCAGATCACAGGTTCTAGTCCCGCTCCCCGCACAACATGCCACTATGTGTCAGCAACACAAAAATTACCATAATGTAACTATTTTAAAAACGTTGTGCCATTAAAAAATAAACACGACATGAAAACAGACTTTTGTATTTCCATTTTCATGGTCATTTGGGACAGATGACAGCCTGCCCTAGAGGAATACTGCACCGTGTGTCATCATTATTACTATGCACAAGTACTGTTACTCCGTAAGGACCAGGAATATGAGGATGAACAGTGCTAAAAATTCCTCCCACATACCCACCGAAACGAGATTTTTGTACTATTCTGCCCTATGAATCAGACCACAGGAGAATCAGAGCATATATAGATGTTAGAACACGACTAGAAACATCACTGGTGGGGGAACAAAATGAATCAAACTCTTTCCTATCAGCAATTATTTCGGCATCTCTTCCTGCGATCTATTTCTTATAGGTCAGAAGAATTATTTGTGGAGACAAGAACAATATTGTACAGTACCTGCTAGTAAGAAAGCTTAACAGGCTGCAATACACATCACAACCACCAGGTGGCCACGTATATAGGACAGATATCTTGTGACACAATGTTGCAAATTCATGTGTTTTTTAAAAGCTAGTCATCTCAGACATCTTGATATAAATTTAGACCAAGTAGAAAGGTAAGAAAGGACACATCTAAGGGGCATAGTTACAACTACGCTGCAGTGACACTTCGTCCTTCATTTTGGTGATCCCGCCCCCGAGGACCCACAAACTGTGTGAATTGTATCTACAGCTATCAAACTATCTTTCTCACCTTCATCTTCCTACTCTTGTACATTAGATACGTCCTGGGAGCGCTGATGTCGCTTCTAATAGCTGGTCCCAGGTATCGGGCTCCCCCCCCCCCCCCCCCCGAATCTAAGGATAAGTCATCGATGAATAAATCCCGAAATTCTCCATTAGCAATATGCAGCCACAAAGAGTTAAACCCGCACATCCATCTCTTGGAGCGCTTTCTATAGTTCTCCGCCGGCAGTCATGACTAAGAAGCGTAAGTCTTTTATTTCTTAACTTAAACAGAGGGATGGAAATATTGTACAACACCATTTAGCTGTTTTATTCTCAGTGTTGTAGGCAGATTTGGCAGATATTCTGGATCCATTACCTTTCTGTCATGCGATGTCACACTGTACTGATGGGAAGAAGCGGGAGCTGCGAGGAGGAATGCGAGCCAAGAAATTCGTGCTAGGAGCTTAACCCCTTAGGAACTGGGCTTATTTGGGCTTTTTTTTATTGCAACTTTTTGTTACATTTTTTGTAAGCTCAGAAGATTGAAGGCTTCTTGTTATTTTTTTGTGGGATGGGAGGTATTTTACACGTACATAGAACGTCTCGATTAACTTTAACTCTTTATAAGGAAGATTGAAAGAAAAAAAACTTGAATTCCACAATGATTTTTTCCGCTATAATGGTGAAACGTATGTAACATGTTAACTGGGTTCTATGAGTCTGTACAGTTAGTTTTTTATTGTTTTGAGTGCAGCATTTGATTTTTACACCCCCATCTCCTAAGAGATATAACTTTGTAAGTTTTCAGTCTTTGGGGCTTGTTTTTTGCTAAACAGGTTGACGTTTTCATTGGCTGCTTTACCACTAGGGGGCTCAATCACTGGTACCATATACTAGACATACAGGACAGGGATTGCTAAACAATCTATTAGGTTCTGCCATTGGCGAGGTCTCAGAGGTGGACCATGATGGCAGAAACAGCCCCAGCTGCTGTAAGAACCTGTCTTCTCGCAGGCGTACCAATGAGAAGGAGGACACAAACCTTAGATGATGCATGACAGAGGATAAACAGCCGAGAATGGGGTTGTCATTGCCCATGGCCAGTGGAGCGGGCGCCTGGCGGATGGTTACAGATGCTGCGATCATTTGGGCACAGCCGGGTGCCAACATGAGAGTGATATACATGTATGGCATTCTGCACTACCTTTACCTTGAATAGAAATAACATTTACATTGTTTTACATTAACCCCTTCCCACCGCAGCCATTTTTCGATTTTCATTTTTAGTTTTCGACTCCTCCCCTTCCCCTCCAACCCCCCCCACCACCACCACCTACTGATAATACTCGTGTATGGACCAGTACTGTGAGCAGAGGTAGGGGGCGCTCCTCCCCGCTCACACTGTACAGCGCCTGTGCCCAATTTGATGAAAGGTCCTCTTTAAGGCTGGGGCAAAAAACACTGCATTTTACTTTATCTATAAAGTCGATGAGATTCTGGCTAATCCCATCCACACATTGCAGAAAATATTCTGCAAGCATTTTTGCAAATTGCAGCAAGTCCATTATACCTAATGAGATTCTAGTCTTTTCTACCTAGGTACCAATATTTAGGGTGCAGCGAGCAACTGGAAGAAATCTGTTGGAGTACCCCAAGGGGAACCCCTTTGTTTGGGTATACTCCTATTGTGGTGGTGGCATGGAGGGTCAGCAGCAGTTACCCCCACTACCCGCTGGGAGTGGTCAGTGTGGAAATAGTATTTGACGACCACGGCAGTAACTTCTCCCAAATAAGGATTAGTTGTGCCAAAAAGTACTGCGCTAAATCCGACTCTATTAGGAACCCATTGAAAACTTAATACATGACGCTTGTCAGAGCATTTCGGGGAATTACACCCCTTTCTCAAGCGACCAGAGAGTCCTGTTCCGAAGAACGAGTAGGCTTGTGGCTGCAATGCGTTTCCGCCACGGTTTTTCCCGTGGCGCTTTATCACTGCGTCCTGGAACATAGGCTCCAGTGCAGGAAACTCCCATAAACCCTCTATAGAAAGAGTAATAAAGGAGGACAAGATAATATCCTGCACCTTTAATCTTCCCTTACACTTCACTTCTTGAGAATTGCTTTGTGAATCGCGTCGAGAGGTTTTTTTTCTTCCGTGGATTGGTGTATTTCATTACATTCTCCAACATTAGTAATGCCTACCTCTTATTATTAGACTGTTTCACAGTCAGAGTGGGAGGTTAGATACAATACATTTGCAGAATAGCTTTGCATAATTCCGCACATAAATATGAATTAATGTCTCTGGAAGCAAAGATATTAACTTGGCTGAGCCCGGAGTGGGGAGCAATGATTAAAGCCTCGTTCCCGTTTTATCAATACGCTCCGCGTTCTTCCTATTTTTATTATATTATCACAAAATTCTTGATAGCGGAGATGAAAACGAGTGTCGGCTACAGCGCCGATGACCCCAGGACGGTGTATGATAAGAGTCTAAGTGCAAGGACGTCCCGTATATTAATAACAACAGTGACAAGTCACTTCTAGATCTGATCACTGACTCATCGCTGAGCTATAATAGAAATCTTACAAGTTTCTTAAAGTGGATGACTTTACTGAAAAAACACAACTGTCCCTATTTCTACTCCTTAAAGGAAAAGTTTATCTAGCATATAAAATGGTGGTAAAATGTATATAATAAAATGTTCTTGTTAGATCGAGTGTCTAAGACTAATTTCTTTTAGAAAATCGTTAAATATTTGGTTAATATTTTTGTTTCACTTGTAATACCATTTTTAACCACCGTTCTGGCAAGAAAAAAATCCATAGACTTTATGACAACAGCGCCCCCAGTTATTGGACAAAGCAGGTACTGGTCTATAGTAGCTGTAGGAAATAGTGGGAAATATTTGGATAGAATTCCTTCAAGACGAGGCGATGCTCTTTGGTGTACCTCCCCTTTAAACTCCCATGTTTCAGCTCATTTTTACCAACCCTATGGCAAGCGGTGTTCAGTTTATAACTTCTATCATTGTCGTTGTATTTAGTCATAGATGATGGACAGGTGAGTATGTTTTTTTATTATTTTTTTTACCTTCTCCGGCCTAATACAATAAAAAGTTTATCCTGGACAACCTTTTGCACTATAGTATGTATATAATGTGCAATTACCAATTTAATTGGATGACCCATTGCAGGATGGGAAAAGAGAGATCGTATAGACCACATAGAGAGTTCTAGAAGGAGGAGGAAACTAGAAGTGGGGTGTTTAGGAAGAGACCATACCAGAGCCAGCTACAGGTCATGGGCGACAACCACCATCAGGCTCAGGAAAGCTGATAACAACTAGGATGTGCCTTGGGGAAAACACTGCCACCACCAAGAGTTACCCTGTAGGCCCCCCAGCACTGCTACAGCCCAGGAGAGGTGGAAAGAGTTGGTCAACATCCTAGCCACCATAAGCATCGTAAGTGCTATTACTCAAAGGAGTTTTTCCATCTCCCGGTCTTAGTAGATTTGCCTGCTGTCTCCTCTTCTCACTTCCTGTATTCTTCAGCAAGCTGATGAGAGACGGCTTTGATTGTTTGATGAACAGAACACTATGAGGTATATCAGTACATACAGACATTATGTGTACCATTAGAGATTATTATTAGAGATGAGCGAACAGTGTTCTATCGAACACATGTTCGATCGGATATCAGGGTGTTCGCCATGTTCGAATCGAATCGAACACCACGTGGTAAAGTGCGCCAAAATTCGATTCCCCTCCCACCTTCCCTGGCGCCTTTTTTGCACCAATAACAGCGCAGGGGAGGTGGGACAGGAACTACGACACCGGGGGCATTGAAAAAAATTGGAAAAAGTCATTGGCTGCCGAAATCAGGTGACCTCCATTTTAGACGAATAGTGGATTTCAAATCCGGGTCATATGAGAATGTGAACTTTGTGACTATGAGACAGGGATAGCTGTACAGGCAGGGATAGCTAGGGATAACCTTTATTTAGGGGGGAATGTTATTAAAAATAACTTTTTGGGGCTCTATCGGGTGTGTAATTGTGATTTTTGTGAGATAAACTTTTTCCCATAGGGATGCATTGGCCAGCGCTGATTGGCCGAATTCCGTACTCTGGCCAATCAGTGCTGGCCAATGCATTCTATTAGCTTGATGAAGCAGAGTGTGCACAAGGGTTCAAGCGCACCCTCGGCTCTGATGTAGCAGAGCCGAGGCTGCACAAGGGTTCAAGCGCACCCTCGGCTCTGATGTAGGAGAGCCGAGGGTGCACTTGAACCCTTGTGCACCCTCAGCTCTGCTACATCAGAGCCGAGGGTGCGCTTGAACCCTTGTGCACACTCTGCTTCATCAAGCTAATAGAATGCATTGGCCAGCGCTGATTGGCCAATGTATTCTATTAGCCTGATGAAGTAGAGCTGAATGTGTGTGCTAAGCACACACATTCAGCTCTACTTCATCGGGCTAATAGAATGCATTGGCCAGCGCTGATTGGCCAGAGTACGGAACTCGACCAATCAGCGCTGGCTCTGCTGGAGGAGGCGGAGTCTAAGATCGCTCCACACCAGTCTCCATTCAGGTCCGACCTTAGACTCCGCCTCCTCCGGCAGAGCCAGCGCTGATTGGCCGAATTCCGTACTCTGGCCAATCAGCACTGGCTAATGCATTGTATTGGCTTGATGAAGCAGTGCTGAATGTGTGTGCTTAGCACACACATTCAGCTCTACTTCATCGGGCTAATAGAATGCATTGGCCAATCAGCGCTGGCCAATGCATTCTATTAGCGTGAACTGAGTTTGCACAGGGGTTCTAGTGCACCCTCGGCTCTGCTACATCAGATTGCTACATCTGATGTAGCAGTGCCGAGTGTGCATCAGATGTGTAGTTGAGCAAAACTGACTCAGCACTGCTAAGTCTGCATTCGCATAGGAATGCATTGGCCAGCCTTCGGCCAATCAGCGCTGGCTCTGCCGGAGGAGGCGGAGTCTAAGGTCGGACCTGAATGGAGACTGGTGTGGAGCGATCTTAGACTCCGCCTCCTCCAGCAGAGCCAGCGCTGATTGGCCGAATTCCGTACTCTGGCCAATCAGCACTGGCTAATGCATTGTATTGGCTTGATGAAGCAGTGCTGAATGTGTGTGCTTAGCACACACATTCAGCTCTACTTCATCGGGCTAATAGAATGCATTGGCCAATCAGCGCTGGCCAATGCATTCTATTAGCGTGAACTGAGTTTGCACAGGGGTTCTAGTGCACCCTCGGCTCTGCTACATCAGATTGCTACATCTGATGTAGCAGTGCCGAGTGTGCATCAGATGTGTAGTTGAGCAAAACTGACTCAGCACTGCTAAGTCTGCATTCGCATAGGAATGCATTGGCCAGCCTTCGGCCAATCAGCGCTGGCTCTGCCGGAGGAGGCGGAGTCTAAGGTCGGACCTGAATGGAGACTGGTGTGGAGCTATCTTAGACTCCGCCTCCTCCAGCAGAGCCAGCGCTGATTGGTCGAGTTCCGTACTCTGGCCAATCAGCACTGGCCAATGCATTTCTATGGGGAAAAGTTAGCTTGCGAAAATCGCAAACTGACAGGGATTTCCATGAAATAAAGTGACTTTTATGCCCCCAGACATGCTTCCGCTGCTGTCCCAGTGTCATTCCAGGGTGTTGGTATCATTTCCTGGGGTGTCATAGTGGACTTGGTGACCCTCCAGACACGAATTTGGGTTTCCCCCTTAACGAGTTTATGTTCCCCATAGACTATAATGGGGTTCGAAACCCATTCGAACACTCGAACAGTGAGCGGCTGTTCGAATCGAATTTCGAACCTCGAACATTTTAGTGTTCGCTCATCTCTAATTATTATGACTACTAGAAATCTATTATAAATGCTGATCAAATAATAATCACAGTAAGGGGCCACACAGTGGCTCAGTGGTTAGCACTGCAGCCTTGCCGTGCTGGAGTCCTGTTGTTCAAATCCCCCCAAGGGCATAAAACCATCTGCAAAGAGTTTGTATGTTCTCCCCATGTTTGCATGGATTTCCATCCCATATTCCAAAAAAAAACCCATACTGATAGGGAAAAATGTACATTGTGAGCTCTATGTGGGGCTCACAATCTACATAAAAAAAATAATAATAATAAACACAGAAAACGTATATTAAATTACACAGAGTTGGAGAGAACACTTGCCATGCTTCTATAGAGAACAGACTCAGTGTTATCTTTGTGTTTCCATAGAAAAATATCCACAGAGGGAAGGAGTTAAAGGAAATGTATCCCCAACTTTTATAAAATGTAATATACAAATTTGTATCAGTTCTCAATTTTTTATGTACTAAAACAGACAGTGAAGCAGCCTCAACATGTTCTCCAAATACCTGAGTCTAACATAGGCTTCCTGCACCTAAAAAGTAAATTTTTTTCCCAATTAACAAGTTCCAACATCCATCCTCTAAACTTAGCCTTTGTAGCCCAAAATAGAACAATGTGACCTCTTGCTTTTAGATATATTTTTGCAGAGCACCATTGAATTCTGCTATACTTAGCACAGGCTGATGGCTGGAGAGTTCCATCACCCTGGACCTGGCAGCTGAGGCAGATGAAATAAGACATTGTACAGTATCGGAGAACATGAAACTCAAGCACCTGCTATTTATACATCTGCAACAATGATCACGGCAGAAAATAGAATCAGAGGAACCGAATTCACTCTGGAATGACCATTGTTAGATAAAAATATTGCAATCTGAGAC
Source organism: Leptodactylus fuscus (assembly GCF_031893055.1). Classification (NCBI taxonomy): domain Eukaryota; kingdom Metazoa; phylum Chordata; class Amphibia; order Anura; family Leptodactylidae; genus Leptodactylus; species Leptodactylus fuscus. The sequence continues at coordinate 16,238,506 of NC_134268.1, forward strand.
TATAAACATCTAGAAAACTAGTAATAAGTATCAAACCACAAATATGTCAGCTCAAAATAAGAAAAGATGAGATTAAAGAATCAATGAAAGAAACAAAATACTATAATACTGCTCCAATGAAACCTATGCGGTTTTAATCACTTTTTCCTACTTTTGCACTATTGTTCCTGTCTATGGAGTGTTTTTTAATCATCATAGATTAAAAGTTATTTTTTAAAGAAATATTCCTGGTAGAGCGGATCCTTCTATCAATTCATTTCGTTTGTAAGAATATAACTACTATAATACTGCTCCTATGTACAAGAATATAACTATTATAATACTGCTCCTATGTACAAGAATATAACTACTATAATACTGCTCCTATGTACAAGAATATAACTACTATAATACTACCCCTATGTACAAGAATATAACTACTATAATACTACTCCTATGTACAAGAATATAACTACTATAATACTACTCCTATGTACAAAAATATAACTACTATAATACTACCCCTATGTACAAGAATATAACTACTATAATACTACTCCTATGTACAAGAATATAACTACTATAATACTGCTCCTATGTACAAGAATATAACTACTATAATACTGCTCCTATGTACAAGAATATAACTACTATAATACTGCTCCTATGTACAAGAATATAACTACTATAATACTACCCCTATGTACAAGAATATAACTACTATAATACTACTCCTATGTACAAGAATATAACTACTATAATACTACTCCTATGTACAAGAATATAACTACTATAATACTACTCCTATGTACAAAAATATAACTACTATAATACTACCCCTATGTACAAGAATATAACTACTATAATACTACTCCTATGTACAAGAATATAACTACTATAATACTACTCCTATGTACAAGAATATAACTACTATAATACTACTCCTATATACAAGAATATAACTACTATAATACTGCTCCTATGTATAAGAATATAACTACTATAATACTACTCCTATGTACAAGAATATAACTACTATAATACTACTCCTATATACAAGAATATAACTACTATAATACTGCCTCCTATGTATAAGAATATAACTACTATAATACTACCTCCTATGTACAAGAATATAACTACTATAATACTACTCCTATGTACAAGAATATAACTACTATAATACTGCCTCCTATGTACAAGAATATAACTACTATAATACTGCTCCTATGTACAAGAATATAACTACTATAATACTACTCCTATGTACAAGAATATAACTACTATAATACTGCTCCTATGTACAAGAATATAACTACTATAATACTACTCCTATGTACAAGAATATAACTACTATAATACTACTCCTATGAACAAGAATATAACTACTATAATACTACTCCTATGTACAAGAATATAACTACTATAATACTACTCCTATATACAAGAATATAACTACTATAATACTGCTCCTATGTATAAGAATATAACTACTATAATACTACTCCTATGTACAAGAATATAACTACTATAATACTACTCCTATATACAAGAATATAACTACTATAATACTGCCTCCTATGTATAAGAATATAACTACTATAATACTACCTCCTATGTACAAGAATATAACTACTATAATACTACTCCTATGTACAAGAATATAACTACTATAATACTACTCCTATGTAGAAGAATATAACTACTATAATACTACTCCTATGTAGAAGAATATAACTACTATAATACTACTCCTATGTACAAGAATATAACTACTATAATACTACCTCCTATGTACAAGAATATAACTACTATAATACTACTACTATGTACAAGAATATAACTACTATAACAGTGATCACTATAGACCAGACTATAAATAATGTAACACAATCCATCTCTTGTTGCGGCTCTTCGCCCGTCTATAGTACATGACACTAGTAATCATCTCTGTACCGCTCACGTTCTTACACTCTGTGGAGGTCACTGGTAATTGGAAAACATTTCCTTAGTGATGTCCATTTTGTAAAAGGTGAACAGGTCAGAGGTCAGGCTTCAAGAAATAGTCTGATTACATTTATTGTTCTGTTTTTTTCTTACAGACGATTAGGGGAGATTTATGGAGGCTACACCGGCGGAGCGTGCGCCTCATTTATAATAAAGTGTAAGTCTCATCATAATGGACATGCACCCTCAGCTGGGTCATGGAGTGAAATCTATGTCCGTTCATGGCTGGGCGAGATTTCCAGCGTTATTATTTCGTTGTCCCCGCTTGTCTTCTCTACATTCCCTTTCTGGGTGGTGCAAACAGTTTCTGCAAATTCATATATTAGAGCAATGGAGGAAATCGAGGACATGGCTTCTGTAATGATGGAATAAGTCTTAACTGAAATGCTTCATAGAAGTCTATGGAGAAGAGACAGAGGAGGAGCCAAGTAAGAGAGAAGGAGGCATCTGCTGCAGCTAAGAGTAAGTTTTCTACCATAGCCAAGGGCTTTTTTCACATCACTATTAGAGATGAGCGAACACTAAAATGTTCGAGGTTCGAAATTCGATTCGAACAGCCGCTCAATGTTCGTGTGTTCGAACGGGTTTCGAACCCCATTATAGTCTATGGGGAACAGATACTCGTTAAGGGGGAAACCCAAATCCGTGTCTGGAGGGTCACCAAGTCCACTATGACACCCCAGGAAATGATGCCAACACCTCTGGAATGACACTGGGACAGCAGGGGAAGCATGCCTGGGGGCATCTAACACACCAAAGACCCTCTATTACCCCAACATCACTGCCTAACAACTACACACTTTCCACATTCAAAAAAACCTCTATCAAAGTGGGAAAATACCTGGAAACCTTCTTTACTCCCCAAATGGATGGACACAAACCCCAATTTAAGCTCAACAAACAGTAACAACCACCCCTTTAAATCACGTTCCCCATGACAACCACAAATGGAATAGGCAATGGGAATTCCAAAAGCCCTCACCCTTAACTGTCATTTTGAGTGTGTGTGTGTGTGTGTGTGTGTGTGTGTGTGTGTGATGTGGTAAGACCTTCCAAAATTCACTTTTCTAGCCCTTAACATGAGCCCTTCCAAACAAAGTTACATGACCTTAAGCTGAGCTCCCAGCAGAGATTGAGGCCCTTGGCATGAGTAGAGCCTTGCACCAGCAGTGTTTTTGGCACTTAGGGTGAGTTGAGCCTTGTACCAGCGTGTGTCCCTTAACATCAGGCGGGCCCTAAGTTCTGCGCTTTGCACAAAAGTTCCACATTAACTAGGCTGAATGGTACAAAGATTAGTAGGCCCGAGAACCAGGAACAGGTCTTGCAATGGCTGTCGGATAACGCTTAAAGCACATTGTCCACCAGCCAGTCAGCCTCTACCTCCTCTTACCCAACAGTCTTGTCCTCCTTCCACCCAAAATTCCCAATCTTCTCAGAACAATAACCCCAACTGTCCCTGCTCCCCAGAGCTGTTCTCCCTTCCTTTGACTGTACCGCAACCTGCCCCTCCATTTCGCGATTCCACGGACCTAACAGACGAGTATCTGTGTCCAGATGCTCAAACACTAGAGTCTCCTCCATTCCATCTCCGGTCGATTTGGTGGCGGATGACCAGCAACCCACCCTCATCGACGACGATGAGACGCAGTTGCTGTCAGGGCAGCCAGTTGACATGCGCATTGTGCAGGAGGAGGAGGCGAGACAGGAGTTGGAAGAGGAGGTGGTGGACGACGAGGACACCGACCCCACCTGGACAAGGCAGATGTCAAGCTGGGAAAGTAGTGTGGATGTTGAGGCAGGTGCAGCACCAAAAAGGGTAGCTAGAGGCAGAGACATGTCCAGAGGCAGAGGTCAGCTGCTTTGCCGAAGCCAGGCCAGACCCGGAATGTCCGAAGATGTTCCCTTTTGTACCCAGCCCAGAAAAACTCCCCCATCGAGGGCACGTTTCTTGAAGGTGTAGAGTTTTTTCAAGGAATGCGCCGAGGACAGATATAGTGTCGTCTACACAATTTGCCTCTCGAAATCGAGTAGGGGCCCTGAGAAGAGCAACCTGTCCACCACTTCAATGCACCGTCATTTGGAATCCAAGCAATGGAATCAGTGGCAGGCAGCAACGGCAGGACAAACGTCGCCCGCCGTTCATGCCACTGCCTCTGCTCACAGTGCTGGCGATGCACTCCAGAGGACGAGCCAGGACATCACTTCATCTGCCTCCGCCACTTTGTTGACTTCTCCCTCATCCTCCCCTGTTTCTGTCTTATCTCCTTCTCCTGCACCATCAAAGGCACCATCAGGCGCTTCTTTACAACAACCCACCATCTCTCAGACATTGGAGCGCCGGCAGAAATACACCGCTAACCACCCACCCACGCAAGCCTAGAACGCCAACATCGCTAAACTGCTGGCCCAGGAGAGGTTGGCGTTCCGGCTTGTTGAAACTCCCGCCTTCCCGGACCTGATGGCAACTGTGGCACCTCACTATGCCGTCCCTAGCCGTCTCAACTTCTCCCGGTGTGGCGTCCCCGCCTTGCACCAGCACGTGTCACTCAACATCAGGTGGGCCCTTAGTTCCGCGCTTTGCTGCAAGGTCCACTTGACCACCGACACTTGGACAAGCGCCTGTGGTCAGGGATGCTGCAGTGCTTATCTTTAATGACAGGCAGGGTGAATGTGGTGGAGTCTGTTCCTCGGGTGCAAACTGGGGTGGCCTATCTCCTCTCCCAGGCCAAAATTCATGGCAGGAGTAGACTGAAACCCTACGACGCTGCAACCTCCACCACAGCTACTAGCGGCAAACGCTAAAACACTGGTGTGGGGAGACGTCAGCAGGCGGTGCTGAAGCTCATCAGCTTGGGGGACAGACAGCACAGTGCCTCCGAGGTCAGGGATGCCATCCTGGCTGAGATGGCATTTTTTTTTCCCTGCTACACCTGGGGCCTGGCATTTTTACGCCTGTGATAATGGCTGGAACCTGGTAGCGGCTCTGGAGCTTGCCAGCCTCCAACACGTTCCATGTTTGGCCCACGTCTAACCTAGTGGTGCAAAGTTTTTTAAAAACATACCCAAATGTACCGAAGCTACTGTTGAAAATGCGGCGCTTGTGCGCCCACTTTTGCAAGTGCACAGGAGTCGCTGCTAGCCTAAAAACACTCTAGCAAGGCCTACATCTGTCCAAACACAGGCTGTTGTCCGTCATTCACACACGCTGAAACCCTACAATACCATATCTTGAGCAGGGTGTGTGAGCTGCACAGACCTTTGATGGAGTTCCATCTACAAAACCCAAGGGTTCCTCAAAGTCAGCAACCAAAGTTTCTGCACCATGAGTTTCCAGGGGTGGCAGAGTTATGGCTAGGGGAAGAGGCATGGATAGGGATGATGTCTAGGGGCAAAAGCAGTGTGGATGTGGAGGCAAGCTAAGCAGGAAAAACTGGGGGTACAAGCTAAGGCATGGACTGGGGTGATGTCTAGGGGCAAAAGCAGTGTGGATGTGGAGGCAAGCTAAGCAGGAAAAACTGGGGATACAAGCTAAGGCATGGACTGGGGTGATGTCTAGGGGCAAAAGCAGTGTGGATGTGGAGGCAAGCTAAGCAGGAAAAACTGGGGGTACAAGCTAAGGCATGGACTGGGGTGATGTCTAGGGGCAAAAGCAGTGTGGATGTGGAGGCAAGCTAAGCAGGAAAAACTGGGGGTACAAGCTAAGGCATGGACTGGGGTGATGTCTAGGGGCAAAAGCAGTGTGGATGTGGAGGCAAGCTAAGCAGGAAAAACTGGGGGTACAAGCTAAGGCATGGACTGGGGTGATGTCTAGGGGCAAAAGCAGTGTGGATGTGGAGGCAAGCAAAGCAGGGAAAATGGTGGCTAGAGGCAAAGGGATGTCCATAGGCAGCAAGGGCAAAGATGCAAAACTCTCCCGTTTCAAGAATTTTCCTGACTTGTTTCCCCACAAAACATTCCTGGGAGGAGGGCTGAAACACCACCCTCCTCCTCCTCCGCTGTTAGATTTACCCCAGCTACGAGCTGAAAACGCTGCAACACTGGTGTGGGGAGACGTCAGCAGGCTGGGCTGAAGCTCATCAGCTTGGGAGACGGACAGCACACTGCCTCTGAGGTCAGGGATGCCATCCTGGATGAGATGGCAATTTGTTTATCCCCGCTGCCCCTGGGGCCAGGTTTTTTAGCTTGTTGGAGGGCTCTGGAGCTTGCCAGCCTCCAACACGTTCCATGCCTGGCCCACATGTTCAATGTAGTGGTGCAATGATTTTTAAAAACATACCCCAAATTAGCTGAGCTAAGGGTGAAAGTGCGGCACTTGGACACCCACTTTCCCAAGTCTACAGTACCTGGAGCTAGCCGCAATACACTCCAGCAAGGCCTACATCTGCCTGAAGCACCTACTGTTGTGCGAGGTCACCACACGCTCTAACCCTAGATACCGTATGTTCAGCAGGGTGTGTGAGCAGCAGAGACCTTTGATGGAGTACCAGCTACAAAACCCAAGGGTTCCTCAGAGTCAGCTCCCTCACTTTCTGCACCATGAGTTTCCATGGGTGGCAGACTTATGGCTAGAGGCACAGGCATGGATAGGGGTGATGTGTAGGGGCAAAAGCAGTGTGGATGTGGAGGCAAGCTAAGCAGCAAAAACTGGGGGTACAAGCAGCCGGTGACATCATCACTGACAAGCACAGCTGTCTGTCAGCTGACAGGCTGACTTTCACCAAAATGAACAGACAATGGATAGACTCATCATATACATGTCAGTTACATGACAAATTTAGTGCAATTTGCAAGTCCAAGATGGTTTGGAGATCTGCGGAGAGGAATCTCACCACCTCTTGCGGGTGCCATCATTTGGAAGGCAAGCCCTGGGCTGGGGTGAGAGCAAGCGCAGGATAATCGTCGTTTGGCCTGGCGGCCACTGCCTCTTCCACTGTTGACAGGGCTGGCGCTGCAGTCCAGACCAGGAGCCAGGACACCTCCACATCTGCCTCTGACACTTTGGGGAGTTCACCCTTATCCTCACCTTTTCCTGCCATTTCTCCTTTTGCCCGCGCCATCATGCGCCTCTTCCCAGCAACTCCCCATCTCCCAAGCCTTTCATTTCATGCTAAAGTACAGCGCAACCCACCCACATGCCCAAGGCTTCAACGGCCTCATCTCAAGAAATCTGGCCCAGGAGATGTTGGAATCCCGGCTGGGGGACACTCTGCCCTTTTTGGGCAGAGTGTCTACTGCGCCACCGCACTGTGCCGTCCACACCAGCACTTTCCCCCAAACATGAGGCGGTCCCTAAATTCAGCGCTTAGCCCTAAAGTTCCATGTGACCAGTTACGAATGGACAAGTGCATGCGGACAGGGACGCTACCTTTCAATTTGGGCACAGTGGTTGAATGTAGTTGAGGCGTGGACCGGGTCGCAAAATGTGGTGGCCTGACTTGTCTCCCCACACAACATTCCTGGGAGGAGGGCTGAAACACCACCCTCCTCCGCTGTTAAATTGACCCCAGCTACGAGCTGGAAACGCTGCAACACTGGTGTGGGGAGACGTCAGCGGGCCGTGCTGAAGCTCATCAGCTTGGGGGCCAGACAGCACACTGCCTACAAAGTGAGTCATGCCATCCTCGATGAGACGGCAATGTGGTTTTTGCCACTGCACCTGGGCCCAGGCATGTTGTCATGTGTGATAATGGCCGTAACCTGGGATTGGCTCTGTAGCTTGGCAGCCTGCAACATATTCCATGCCTGGGCCACGTTTTTAACTCATTGCTGCTAATCTTTTGAAAAAGGTACCCCAATGTTCCTGAGCTACTGGTGAAAGTGTGGCGCTTGTGCGGATAGTTTTTAAAGTGTATAGTTGCCGCTGCTAGCCTCTATGCACTCCTACAACGCCTGTACCTGCTGGAACAACGGCTGTTGTGCGACGTCTCCACACTGCTGGCACTAAACATATCATGTGTTGAGCAGAGTGTGTGAGCAGCACAGACCTTTGATGTAGTTCCAACTCCAAAACCCTCGGGTTCGTCAAAGTCAACTCCCTCAGTTGCTCAACCATGAGTGGCCATGGGTGGCAGACTTATGTGAAATCCCATCCCATCCATTGCACTGGACACGAAACATTAGCATGCGCTCAGCACAACTTCGGATATGGCAGATGCGTTAAGCAGGGTGCAGGGTACAACACAGACCAGGCCCGAGCACCAGGAACAGGTGTTAGAAATACTGCAGCATCTGCCATTTCCTTCCAATTTTGGGGTTTTGGACCCGCCACCGACTTGTCTGGACCTAAGTGGGGATCATGAGACACAGTTGCCATCAAGGCAAGCTGTGGTCATGTGCGGTTTGCAGTAAGGGGGCAGTGCGCAATTGGAAGAGGAGTTGGTGGATGACGAGGCCACCGACCCCACATGGACAGGGGTGATGTCTAGGGGCTAAAGCAGTGTAGATGTAGAGGGAAGCTAAATCAACAAAAAACCTGGGTAGAAGCAAAGGCATAAACTGGGGTGATGTTTAGGGGTGAAAGCAGAGTAGATGTGGAGGGAAGCTAAGCAGCAAAAACAGTGGGTAGAAGCAAAGGCATGCAAAACTCTACCCTGTTGGAAGACTTATTCCTAGGTCTGGAACACGTTAATGGCCCCCCTGGACAAATTACTGCCACTCAGGGGCCTAGTGTCACCAGGAGGGACAAGTATAGGCGCATGTTGTGGGAATACCTGGCCGACACCAGCTCTGTCCTCTCCGATCCCTCTGTGCTCTACAGCCTAAACTTATTTTCTCATCTTTTTTTCTGAACTGCACATCTCTTGCCTGCTTCCTTTGGGATCTTAGAAATGGTGGTCCACTTCCACAGATGGTAACTTCAATAGACAGTGTAACGGGAGTAGCTGAGGGATCGCTGTCTTAACCACTTTTTGGCACAAAATTAACTTCCAAAGCCAAATATGGTGCAAGTATATGATGCAAGGACACCTACACACCTATCTCTGACACATTGGGGAGTTCACCCTCATGCGCCCTTTTGGCCTGCACCATCATGCGCCTCTTCCCAGCCACTCCACATTTCCCAAGCTTTTCATTGCAGGCAGAAGTACAATACAACCCACCCCCATGCCCAAGCCTGTAACAGCCTCATCGATAAACTGCTGGCCCTGGAGATGTTGGTGTTTGTTTATGCTTCTGGAGACCCAGGCCTTCCGTCAGCAGATGGCAGCTGGGGCACCTCCCTATGCTGGGCCTAGCCGTTACTACTTCTCTTGGTGTGCTGTCTCTGCCTTGCGCCTGCATGTGTCCCATAACATCAGTCGGGCCCAGAGCTCTGCGCTTTGCTGCAAGGTCCACTTGACCACCGACACATGGACAAGCGCCTGTGGTCAGGGATGCTGCAGTGCTTATCTTTAATGACAGGCAGGGTGAATGTGGTGGAGTCTGTTCCCCGGGTGCAAACTGGGGTGGCCTATCTCCTCTCCCAGGCCATGGCAGGAGTAGACTGAAACCCTACGAAGCTGCAACCTCCACCCCAGCTACTAGCGGAAAACACTGTAACACTGGCATGGGGAGATGTCAGTAGGCCGTGCTGAAACTGATCAGCTTGGGGGACAGACAGCACAGTGCCTCCGAGGTCAGGGATGCCATCCTGGCTGAGATGGCATTTTTTTTTCCCTGCTACACCTGGGGCCTGGCATTTTTGCGCCTGTGATAATGGCTGGAACCTGGTAGCAGATCTGGAGCTTGCCAGACTCAAACACGGTCCACGCATGGCCCACGTTTTCCAACTTGTTGGTGCCATGTTTCTTTGAAACCTACACCATTGTGCCTGATATACAGGTCAAAGTGGGGCCATTTTCGTAAGTGAGAACTAGCCTCTGCTAGGCAGAAAACATTCAGAGCACACTCCTCTCATCTTCACACCGTTGGCTGGCGGAGGAAGACGAGGGGGTTGGAGTGGCATCTGATGTCCCTATCCCACACGAGGCTAGAGGGTGCACTTCAGTGCATCCCATTGCTTCACCACAAATGGTGTGAAGGGGAGTGGAAAATGGAGGAAATGGAGAGTGACCCTTACAGTTGGGGCCAGCAAAGGCATGCCAAGTAACACACTGGCACACATGGCTGACTTCATCTTGGGTTGCTTTTCAACACATATTTCACATCATGAAGAACAAATAATACTGGATTTTTTCAAGCCTCGAACCCCGGTCTAGGTCTAATGTCTGTTCCTTTCTTATATTAGGGGAGAGGGAAAAAAAATTACTTCAGTGATACATTTAGCGTACATAGACTGACTATTAATGTGTATCCCACTTAGTGTTGTTAGGGTTACACACCGTCACAACCTGGCTAAAGCTTCTATAGCTGTTAATAAAGTCAACATAACTTTACGGTATCCAAAAAGACAGCTGGTACCGACAGAGAGCAAGACAAATGTCACCCAAAGCTGTGAGCTCTGAACACCCACAGTGACTTTGGCGTCATCATCATTATAAGGGAGTGGGTGGTAATAAATAACTTGGCAGTGCCTAAAACCCAAAAAGCTTATACAACTATATTTACATTAAGATACACAAATGAAACTTTTCAGTAGCATGTCATGAGACAAGCTGATAAGCTCTTCCTTTGTGCAGTGCTATTTGAAAGTTAAACGCTGCCTTTATTTTAATTCTGGAGAAGGTGCAGACATTAGATTTAGAACATGTTGTCTTCATTGTCCAAATCCTCTATATAGGTAACGCGTTTTTCGGGCCGAGCTGTCTGGGAACGAGCTGGTGCAGCACTGACAACCTGGGTGAATATGGCAAGAGCCTGAGATGTAGGGTGAATGAATCCCCAAATTATTTGTGGAATTCCCAGTGAGACAATGGCACTGTATACCAGTATTAAAAATTGTGGGTGCACATAACCCCCATATATTCTTTGAATTCCCAGTCAGACAATGGCACTGTATAGCAGTATTAAAAATTGTGGGTGCACGTAACCCCCATATATTCTTTGAATTCCCAGTCAGACAATGGCACTGTATACCAGTATTAAAAATTGTGGGTGCACGTAACCCCCATATATTCTTTGAATTCCCAGTCAGACAATGGCACTGTATACCAGTAGTAAAAATTGTGGGTGCACATAACCCCCATATATTCTTTGAATTCCCAGTCAGACAATGGCACTGTATACCAGTATTAAAAATTGTGGGTGCACATAACCCCCATATATTCTTTGAATTCCCAGTCAGACAATGGCACTGTATACCAGTATTAAAAATTGTGGGTGCACGTAACCCCCATATATTCTTTGAATTCCCAGTCAGACAATGGCACTGTATACCAGTAGTAAAAATTGTGGGTGCACATAACCCCCATATATTCTTTGAATTCCCAGTCAGACAATGGCACTGTATACCAGTATTAAAAATTGTGGGTGCACATAACCCCCATATATTCTTTGAATTCCCAGTCAGACAATAGCACTGTATACCAGTATTAAAAATTGTGGGTGCACGTAACCCCCATATATTCTTTGAATTCCCAGTCAGACAATGGCACTATATACCAGTATTAAAAATTGTGGGTGCACATAACCCCCATATATTCTTTGAATTCCCAGTCAGACAATGGCACTATATACCAGTATTAAAAATTGTGGGTGCACGTAACCCCCATATATTCTTTGAATTCCCAGTCAGACAATGGCACTGTATACCAGTAGTAAAAATTGTGGGTGCACATAACCCCCATATATTCTTTGAATTCCCAGTCAGACAATGGCACTGTATACCAGTATTAAAAATTGTGGGTGCACATAACCCCCATATATTCTTTGAATTCCCAGTCAGACAATGGCACTGTATACCAGTATTAAAAATTGTGGGTGCACATAACCCCCATATATTCTTTGAATTCCCAGTCAGACAATGGCACTGTATACCAGTATTAAAAATTGTGGGTGCACGTAACCCCCATATATTCTTTGAATTCCCAGTCAGACAATGGCACTGTATACCAGTAGTAAAAATTGTGGGTGCACATAACCCCCATATATTCTTTGAATTCCCAGTCAGACAATGGCACTGTATACCAGTATTAAAAATTGTGGGTGCACATAACCCCCATATATTCTTTGAATTCCCAGTCAGACAATGGCACTGTATAGCAGTATTAAAAATTGTGGGTGCACGTAACCCCCATATATTCTTTGAATTCCCAGTCAGACAATGGCACTATATACCAGTATTAAAAATTGTGGGTGCACATAACCCCCATTAATTCTTTGAATTCCCAGTCAGACAATGGCACTGTATACCAGTATTAAAAATTGTGGGTGCACGTAACCCCCATATATTCTTTGAATTCCCAGTCACACAATGGCACTGTATACCAGTAGTAAAAATTGTGGGTGCACATAACCCCCATATATTCTTTGAATTCCCAGTCAGACAATGGCACTGTATACCAGTATTAAAAATTGTGGGTGCACATAACCCCCATATATTCTTTGAATTCCCAGTCAGACAATGGCACTGTATACCAGTATTAAAAATTGTGGGTGCACATAACCCCCATATATTCTTTGAATTCCCAGTGAGACAAAGGAACTGTATAGCAGTATTAAAAATTGTGGGTGCACGTAACCCCCATATATTCTTTGAATTCCCAGTCAGACAATGGCACTGTATACCAGTAGTAAAAATTGTGGGTGCACATAACCCCCATATATTCTTTGAATTCCCAGTGAGACAAAGGAACTGTATAGCAGTATTAAAAATTGTGGGTGCACGTAACCCCCATATATTCTTTGAATTCCCAGTCAGACAATGGCACTGTATACCAGTATTAAAAATTGTGGGTGCACATAACCCCCATATATTCTTTGAATTCCCAGTGAGACAAAGGAACTGTATAGCAGTATTAAAAATTGTGGGTGCACATAACCCCCATATATTCTTTGAATTCCCAGTGAGACAAAGGAACTGTATAGCAGTATTAAAAATTGTGGGTGCACGTAACCCCCATATATTCTTTGAATTCCCAGTCAGACAATGGCACTGTATAGCAGTATTAAAAATTGTGGGTGCACATAACCCCCATATATTCTTTGAATTCCCAGTGAGACAATGGCACTGTATACCAGTAGCAAAAATTGTGGGTGTATATAGCCCCAATTCTATTGCTAGGGGACTTGCAGGGTATTTCTGAGGTGAAGGTGGGGGGGCACACCGTTGGAACGGGGATTTGGGGTGTATATATGGGGTATACGGGAATACACTGTCAGTGTGTTCCATTCAGGATCCTGGGAAAGCTGGGTTGCGGCGATTGAGCCCGTCAGTGCCACGTTACACTGACAAGCTTCTCCCTGGAATTGAAGTTATATGTAAGCCCAATATATTCTTTGAATTCCCAGTGAGACAATGGCACTATATGGCAGTAGCAAAAATAGTGGGTGTATATAGCCCCAATTCTATTGCTAGGGGACTTGCAGGGTATTTCTGGGGTGAAGGTGGGGGGGCACACCGTTGGAACGGGTATCGGGGGTATATATCGGGTATACGGGAATACACTGACAGTGTATTCCATTCAGGATCCTGGGAAAGCTGGGTTGCGGCGATTGAGCCCGTCAGTGCCACGTTACACTGACAAGCTTCTCCCTGGAATTTAGCTCTTATAAGAGCTGTTGTGGTTGTCTTCTCCTTCCTATCCTAGCCTGTCCCTGCCTACCCAGAATCTAAGCCCTAGCTAGCTGGACGGAAACCTCCGTCCTCGGTGAATTGCAAGCTCAGAATGACGCGAAGCTGGGCGGCGCTGTTCTTTTAAATTAGAGGTCACATGTTTTCGGCAGCCAATGGGTTTTGCCTACTTTTTTCAACGTCACCGGTGTCGTAGTTCCTGTCCCACCTACCCTGCGCTGTTATTGGAGCAAAAAAGGCGCCAGGGAAGGTGGGAGGGGAATCGAGTAATGGCGCACTTTACCACGCGGTGTTCGATTCGATTCGAACATGCCGAACAGCCTAATATCCGATCGAACATGAGTTCGATAGAACACTGTTCGCTCATCTCTAATCACTATAGGTCAGTACTTCTCTATATTGTCCTATATGGTCAATATGGTTTTTGGGGTCTTTATCTACAGCTCAGGGGCAACTGAGAATTAAAGGTCAATCCCGCAGAGGGCAAAACTGCAAGATAACTGCAGAATATAAATCATAAAGCGATCGGAAATACGGCAACTGTCATCTACAACTGTCATCTAAACACAGAGGTTAGGTCTGCTGTAACAGTGTAACTCTATGGGTAGGAAATATGACAACCTTGTGAGGTTTTTTTATCCAAAAATGTCCCCGCAGCAGTTGTCACTTCTCGTCCTCTTCGCATCTCATGCAATATGTATTTCTCCCCAGAGGGCGACAGCGAGCAACGTTTAAAGCTACTTACAATATGAAGAGAATCTGAATTTTACGCTTCCTCCTGAGGCAAATTGAAAATAAAATTTAAGGAAAAAAAGTTATTAATAAAATATTTTTAATACCGTTGGGCAAACTCATCTTTGTACTCGAGGGGCGCACGTTTTTGTGCAGGGTATGGAGAGATCCGTGGACACGTGTGAACATAGACATGACCTATATTTTGGCAGTTGGTTGCAACAGTTCTAATTCAAAAACAGTGAAATTAATGCAAAAAAAAAAAGTAAAAAAAAAAAAAATATGTGACATGGCCGATATTTACTGCGTGAATATAGAGCTGTTGTTTTTGGACCTGCAGAACTATAGGGCCATGAGTATTAACTAGAGATGAGTGAGTAGTATTCGATCGAATGCCTCGCCGGCATAGGAGTGCGTGTAATCGGCCGAACACCAAGGAGTTAAACGTATTTGATCGAATGCCTCGCTGGCATAGGAATGCGTGTAATCGGCCGAACACCAAGGGGTTAAACGTATTCGATCGAATACCTCGCCGGCATAGGAATGCGTGTAAAGCATTGAATACTCAAAGCGTTTAACTCCTTGGTGTTCGGCCGATTACACGCATTTCTATGCCGGCGAGGCATTCAATCAAATAAAACTCGCTCATCTCTATTATTAACCCTTGAAGGAGGCAAATTTTGTTTGTATTTTTTACTGTCGCATTGTCAAAACATGTCTGTTTTTTGCTGGACAAGTTGTAATTTTCAGGGTCAATATTTTCGGGTACGTTTAACTTTGATTAGCTTTTATAATTTTTAGGCGGGGGGATGATAAATAACATTGATTCTGCTTTTGTTTTTGACATTTTGAATGCACCTACCTGGCGTAAATAAAATATTACAAATTTTATATACGTTTTTGTCCAATGAATACAGTGAAACAAGTGTCTTTTTTTGTGCCATCATTTTCTTCACGACTGTTATGAATTTATGTTCACATACTATATTACACTGCTCTAGCAGCAGCTTATCTCAGGTTCTGATAAAGCTAGGTCTTTTATCTCTCTGTGTAAACACTCAGCTAACCCTCAGTTCATTGTCTACAAGCATTTGCATATTATCTGATCTGCTCCAGGCAGTGCTGACATGCTGGATGGGAAAACACCTTTAATCCAAATTGGCAGTTTGCTACTTTTAAACATGCCGGAAAAAGAACATCAAAGTTGTCACAAAATTCTAAAACAACAAGAGCTATGAAGGAGCCAGAAGTCACAGAGTTCTCCTCAAGCGGAGCTCAAGGGGATCATTGATGCCAACAACACGCTCAATTTTGGTGTCCCAGCGAGCTGCTGAGATGCTGGAACAATCACAGGCATGGCTTGAGGAACAAGTTCAGCAGCAGAACAGCTTGAGAGCTGCTGAAACACCGGAGCAGGCAAACTATTGATGGCAGCAATTTGCTGAATATAGGCGGATCATCGACTCCAACAACCCGCAGATGAAGTCGCAGGCAGAGACTAGTTATTATATATTATATTCATAGTATTATTCAAAATCTAAGAATATCTAAGAACGTTTGTATACATTATAATTATTATTATTTCCATTGTTATAAATTATTATTATTATTATTAATAATAATAATAATAATAATATTGGAATTATGTTATGTATTCTAATTATCTGAATTATATTATATTATATATATTTTTATTATCATTATTTCCATTTTTATAATGTATTATTATTATTATTATTTATATTCATAATATTCTCTTGTATTACCTTAATATCTATAATAATATTATTATTGTTCCCCCACAATCCCTTCCTCTCACACATGGCACGGTCTGTATACTGCCTGGAATATTTTCCCGTCTCACCAGACACTTATCCTTGACAGTAACACATTAAAAAAGACACTCGAAATGTGTCATAGATTGAAGAGCAGAAATGAGCAAAGCAAAGTTACACCAAGGTTGTCTCCAGCTGTTGCGGGTGTCGATCGCTCCCTATGGAATGGAACCTTTCTTTGATAAAAAAAACACAATATAAGTGAAAATGTAAATTCAGAGCTGTTAAGTCAATGTGAGAAGGCAACTTTGTCTCCGAGACGCTCTTCACACCTCCAAGACAACCTAAGACATATGGAAAGTTATATATAGACATAGACAACGCCGTGCCAATAATTAATACAATTACCAGGGATCCTCTGAGCAGAGTCGGGTGACGTATAGCAGAATACACATGGAATAGCACATACACACATGTAGCAGAGCTGAGATTGACAAGATATTACAATGTACAATTTGTAGGGTTTGAGTACAGACAAAAAAGATGCATCACAAAAGAAATGGTCAGTTCCCACAATGGGACCGAGGGCCCTGCTCACAAGAGCTTGCAATCTAGTATTCAGCCAAGATTATGTTTTAGGGGATCCCTTTTAAGATCCCTTTAAGTCATTGAGCTACAAAGCTATTAAAGGACCCCATAGATAAATGTAATATATCACCATATTTTTATAAAGTCAAGGAATTTTTTCAACTAAGAAAATTTCACACACGGCATCACCCAAGTCCTTTATAAATGTGGGGGACCTCCTGATATTGGCATGTCTGTGCATCAGGTAATTAAAATATATTCCAGCTGTTAATGTCGGATACTAAGCAATTATTTTGCATCGAATCTGTTGGGGTAAAAAAAATGCCCCTCCCCCCCCCCCCATCTTGTATGAATCAGTCCCATATTCTCCAATGTATTTACACAAGAAAAATACATCTGCAGCCACCACTAGGGGGAGCTGAATGCACAGGAATGAATACAGCTACCAAGTTAATGGTACTCAATAAGCTTAAAGGAAACCTCTCAGGTTGATTTGGGACACTAAACCCCCCACGATTGCTTAAAGATCAGAGATACGGGTCCCTCATTGCCCTGTTGTTAAGCCATCCATGTTCGCATTGTAATCAAAAACAATGACAAGAAACAAAAAAAGCCTTCAGTCCATATAGACCTGTGGGTGTCCCAAATTGCCCTGACAGATTCCTTTTACTCTACTTACACTATACTACCCCTAGTGGCACCTGCAGGGAATTGCAATGATTCAGTGTTGGTAAGCAAAAGAAGGAGATGAGCTCCGGGCCCCATAGCAGTGGTGTGGTCTGAAGACATGGTACGTATGCCACTGGTCTGAAGACATGGTACGTATGCCACTGGTCTGGCGACTTGGTACGTATGCCACTGGTCTGGCGACATGGTACGTATGCCACTGGTCTGATGACATGGTACGTATGCCACTGGTCTGACGACATGGTACGTATGCCACTGGTCTGAAGACATGGTACGTATGCCACTGGTCTGATGACATGGTACGTATGCCACTGGTCTGATGACATGGTACGTATGCCACTGGTCTGTCGACATCGTACGTATGCCACTGGTCTGAAGACATGGTACGTATGCCACTGGTCTGAAGACATGGTACGTATGCCACTGGTCTGATGACATGGTACGTATGCCACTGGTCTGACGACATGGTACGTATGCCACTGGTCTGAGGACATGGTACGTATGCCACTGGTCTGGCGACATGGTACGTATGCCACTGGTCTGGCGACATGGTACGTATGCCACTGGTCTGGCGACATGGTACGTATGCCACTGGTCTGATGACATGGTACGTATGCCACTGCTCTGACAACATGGTACGTATGTCACTGGTCTGACAACATGGTACGTATGTCACTGGTCTGACAACATGGTACGTATGTCACTGGTCTGAGGACATGGTACGTATGTCACTGGTCTGAGGACATGGTACGTATGCCAATGGTCTGAGGACATGGTACGTATGCCACTGGTCTGATGACATGGTACGTATGCCACTGGTCTGAAGACATGGTACGTATGCCACTGCTCTGACAACATGGTACGTATGTCACTGCTCTGACAACATGGTACGTATGCCACTGGTCTGAGGACATGGTACGTATGTCACTGGTCTGACAACATGGTACGTATGCCACTGGTCTGAGGACATGGTACGTATGCCACTGGTGATGGTGCACAAGTGTTTAATAACTAATTTGGCTCTGCTACATCAGTAGGGGCCGTTGTGATGAGCTGCCTATACAATGGCTGAGTATGCCGTCATCTGAAACAATGTCAATCTGTGTCACATCACATCGTATATAGAGTATTATTATTATTATTATGATTGTTATTATTCACACTGTATTGTGTATTCTGATCTCACTCAGTATGTTCAGGATATTATTAGTTGTATTCTTCTCTAGCCTGGAGGTTTCTGGACCATGGACAGGGCGCCTCCTTCAGGTGTCCATACAGTATGTTCTGGTAGTGCTGCATGAGAATATTTCAGACACAGAAGAGCTGAGTTTGTCCTTGTCCATGTTTTCTAATCTCATACATCGGCATGGTTTGTTACAATGTATCAGTGCACATAGAAGCCATCAGTATGGAGAGCAGACTACTCCGATCACATTGGATACAGCCATTATTGCTGAGCTCTGACCGCCTGGGTTAGGACAGTTTCTCCTGTAGACAGCCTTGTACTCACCAGGGTATAGGACTGGATAACTGTAAGTGATTTCCATAGTCTTGAGCCCAGAGATTTCTTTGGGCTCCCTGTTTTGCCATATAAGACTTCAAGGGGGATTTCTGCCTATTTTCAAGCACCCACTTAGAAGGGAGGATCAGTCATCCATTAGTCAGAGAAGAGAGCACCTATAAAGAGTGTCTCTCACCCTGGAGGACCCAACATGTCCATGCATTACACAGGCAGCCCATTGTTTTTAGAGACTGCTGGTAATACCATCTTTGGCCTGTGGTGATGCTGTAGAAAAATCAAACAATTGCATCCAAGTTCCAGATCACAGATTACAGCCGATCACTGCAGACCCAGACCCATTGTCAGGGAACTCTTCTAACAGGATAGGGGGTAAGTCCCTGATTATTGGGGTCTGACTGCTGCTACCCACAAATCCATAAGAACGGGATTCCTATTCCTCCATCTCAATAGAGCAACAAGTCATTCAAGTGCACGACCTCATTACTGGACTATGGATTAGCAGAGTACAGCAAGTCCCAGCAGTCCCACAGAATGACCGATCTCTACGAGGGGTTTCTTGCAAAAAACAGAATACCCCTTTAATGTCATGAGCTTTGAGCTGCAGCCAGAGGTGTAACAAGATGCAAAATCTGTGCCAGGCCCCCAAATATAATACATCCTATGGACCTCCTTAGGCTCCTGGACCCCATTTATGACGCCCGCTCTGCACCCCACAAGTTATGGCCCTGGCTGCAGGGAAGGTGTATCTCCATATATATATATATATATATATATATATATATATATATATATACATATATACTGCTATATATGGAATTTACTAATCTCTCCTAAATCCAGAGAATAAAGCTCTGATAAAATCATAAAAAATACCGTCTTATGTTCCCAGTATCTAACGCTAAAAAATTTGGGATGTGTTTTTGGCTGTGATTTGTTCTCTTCTCATCCCCCAGTGTTTGGCAGCCAGGACTTTAGTCAGAAGATGAAAATGTAACAAAAAAGAAGTCGCAAAAAAACCTCAGAAATCAGTTACAAATGTGACAACTTATTACTATTATTTTGTATGAGGAGGAGGAGATGGAGCTGCACATGGCAACAATTTACAGGTCAAGCAGAGATGTGTCTAGTAAGAGCGCCTTGTGCCTTTTGTGGATCTGCCCGATCCTACATCACATGGTCTGAATGGTCAGCACACAGGAATATCTATACTCCTTCTTCAGGTGGCGCCCCCTAGTGATAACTTCTGATTCCCAGGGATAGGAAGGACAGATCAGCTAAAAAAACAACATAACTAAACACAGCTACTGTAGATAGATAATAGATAGATGGATGAATGGATAGATTGATAGATAGATAGATAGATAGATAGGAGATAGATAGATAGATAGATAGATAGATAGGAGATAGATAGATAGATAGATATGAGATAGATAGATAGATAGATAGATAGATAGATAGATAGAAGATAGATAGATAGATAGATAGATAGATAGGAGATAGATAGATAGATAGATAGATAGATAGATAGATAGGAGATAGATAGATAGATAGATAGATGATAGATAGATAGATAGATAGATAGATAGGAGATAGATAGATAGATAGATAGATAGATAGATAGATAGATAGATAGGAGATAGATAGATAGATAGATAGATAGGAGATAGATAGATAGATAGATAGATAGATAGATAGGAGATAGATAGATAGATAGATAGGAGATAGATAGATAGATAGATAGATAGGAGATAGATGGATAGATAGATAGATAGATAGATAGATAGATAGATAGATAGGAGATAGATAGATAGATAGATAGATAGGAGATAGATAGATAGATAGATAGATAGGAGATAGATAGATAGATAGATAGATAGATAGATAGATAGATAGGAGATAGATAGATAGATAGAAGATAGATAGATAGGAGATATATAGATAGATAGATAGATAGATAGATAGATAGATAGATAGATAGATAGATAGATAGAAGAAGATGATAGATAGATAGATAGATAGATAGATAGATATTAGATAGATAGGAGATAGATAGATAGATAGATAGATAGGAGATAGATAGATAGATAGATAGATAGATAGATAGATAGAAGATAGATAGATAGATAGATAGATAGGAGATAGATAGATAGATAGATAGATAGATAGATAGATAGAAGATAGATAGATAGGAGATATATAGATAGATAGGAGATAGATAGATAGATAGATAGATAGATAGATAGATAGATAGGAGATATATAGATAGATAGATAGATAGATAGATAGATAGATAAATAGATAGATAGATATTAGATAGATAGGAGATAGATAGATAGATAGATAGGAGATAGATAGATAGATAGATAGATAGATAGATAGATAGATAGATAGAAGATAGATAGATAGGAGATAGATAGATAGATAGAAGATAGATAGATAGATAGATAGATAGATAGATAGATAGATAGGAGATAGATAGATAGGAGATATATAGATAGATAGGAGATAGATAGATAGATAGATAGATAGATAGATAGATAGATAGATAGAAGATAGATAGATAGATAGATAGATAGAAGATAGATAGATAGAAGATATATAGATAGATAGATAGATAGATAGATAGATAGATAGAAGATAGATAGATAGATAGATAGGAGATAGATAGATAGATAGATAGATAGATAGATAGATAGAAGATAGATAGATAGATAGAAGATATATATATAGATAGATAGATAGGAGATAGATAGATAGATAGGAGATAGATAGATAGATAGATAGATAGATAGATAGATAGATAGATAGATAGATAGAAGATAGATAGATAGATAGAAGATATATATATAGATAGATAGATAGATAGATAGATAGGAGATAGATAGATAGATAGGAGATAGATAGATAGATAGATAGATAGAAGATAGATAGATAGATAGATAGATAGATAGATAGATAGATAGATAGATAGATAGATAGGAGATAGATAGATAGATAGATAGATAGATAAATAGGAGATAGATAGATAGATAGATAGATAGATAGATAGATAGAAGATAGATAGATAGATAGATAGATAGATAGATAGATAGATAGATAGGAGATAGATAGACAGCCTGTGCTCTCCTATACACTGTATACCGCTCTCTATACCTCCATCATACGGAATGTCTGTGCGGGGAACTTGCCTGAGAAGGTAACAGCCAGGACTGTGACGTCAGCGGCAGTGTCAGCTGACCGCGCAGGCCCCGCCCCCTCCAGCAGCAGCAGCAGCATCAGGTCTTACTCGTGTAATCCACTCTATCCTGAGCTCTAATGCTCTCCTCTCTAATACAGGCTGCATGTGCGCTCCCCGTGCACAGGACCCTGCAGCTGCAGCAGCCCGCACACGACATGAGCACCTGCATGGACTCCCCCTTGAAGGTCAGCAGCAGCAGCAGCAGCTCCTTGTTTTATGGAGAAGGGAAGTTTATTTAATAGGAGCAGGATGGGAGTCAGACGGCTGCACTGATGTCTCCTGCGGCGGATTGTAGCTTGTGCTCCGACCTCCGACCTCCAGCATCTGAGCAGTGATCCTTTCTATCTCCTGTGCCTAACTTTGCACTAAGTGGCATGCACAAAGAGGTGTCACCTGCACCCCTGGCTACTACTCCTCCTCCTCCTATACTTCTCCTACTCCTGCCCTGACTGCCTAATGACCTTAGCAAAGACCTTGATGATGTTTGCTGTAGATAAGACACCTGCCACCCCCCCCACCTCCAAGGTCAATGTAATTCTCCTTAGATAAACTGCTGGTACATATCTCTTTGTTCTATGGACCTTTGATGTGTCTGCATGCTCCTTCCACTTGTGTCCTCCTGGTGCATCCCCCGACAAGATGTCAATATCTACTATGCTGGACTGTCATCTTTGATTCCGAGATTGATCCCGGTTTGGTGAAGATCTGATGTTGCTTTGGATATTAAATCCGGCTCTAAGATTAACCTTTAGGAGGTTTCGGACCACAGTTTTTAAAGATGAATGGACTTAGTGCCTGTGATGTGGATAGCAAGGTCTAATGGGAAGACGTTAGACCAGGATTATGGACCTGGGGTCTCCACGCCGCTTGGAAAAGTGACGGTCAAGCACATCGTAACCCTTCGTGAGCCAATGCCATTGGCCAGTAAAATGACCACAGATGTATTTCAGTAAGCTACAGAGAAGGAAACAACAAGAACTGTACAGATCTACCATGGAGCTGTCTGAGGTGAGGTGCTCCAGTGCCACGGACGAACTTTACACCATCAATAAGACCCCCACCATCAATAGCAACACAAGACCCAAAAGACTACTATGGCAGACGGCGGTAAGGCACATCACTGAGCAGAGGTTTATCAACGAACAAAGCAGCGCAAAAACCCTCTCCTCCGATGACTCCTATACAACTAATGCCAGCCGGCAATTTGGTAAGATCTCCGGTGGGGATAGGCACAATAATGGAGGCACCAAAGTCTTTCCAGAGAGGACAAGTAGTGATCTGGGCTTCCTTCACCTGGACTGTGCCCCTAGCAATTCGGATTTCTTCTTGAACTGGGGCTACACCTATCGAGGGATCATCTTCCCAACCTTAAGGAATTCCTTCAAGTCTAGAGACCTAGAAAGGCTATACCAACGCTATTTTCTCGGGCAACGACGCAAATCAGAAGTGGTGATGAACATCTTGGATGTCTTGACCAAACTCACCTTACTGATCCTTCATCTCACCTTGGCCTCTGCACCCATGGACCCCATCAAAGGCATTTTGCTGGGCTTCTTCACTGGAATTGAGGTGGTCATTTGTGCCTTAGTAGTTGTCAGGAAGGACACAACCTCTTACACCTATCTACAGTTTAGTGGGGTTGTGACATGGTTAGCCATGGCTACCCAAATCCTGGCAGCTGGTTTAGGATATGGCCTTCTAGGGGACGGTATTGGCTACGTACTCTTTACACTTTTTGCTACCTACAGCATGCTTCCATTACCCCTTACCTGGGCTATCTTGGCTGGATTGATAACTTCCCTTCTACAAATCGTGATGCAGTTGGTAATCCCCAGACTTGCGGTGGCTTCCATAAATCAGGTACCGGGTGTGCATGTGTGTGGGTGTCTGATATGTTTCCGTGAAGCATCTATCTCTATGGAAAACATCCCATATATAGACTAGTTGAGGAGATCACAAGATTGGGCTTTTCACAGGGCAACTATTGTATCAAAAACTCTTATTAGTCAACACCCAACACCTTCTATAAATTGGGTCTTGGGCTTGTCCTTCAAGGATCAAGACCCACCAAACTTCTCCATTGTCTTCCATCTGCTCACTTTTTTGGCTCACACCCTTCACGATGAATCTTGATGGCAAAAGATCAGATTTTACATGATGGGCAGGGTCTTAGATCCTAAATCCAGTCAAGTTTTTTAGAGATTGACTCATACTGAGCCTTTTTAGGTTGCACTTGATGCCCCCTTGTATTGTGTCATCTACTATAGAAGAGGAAATTTTTGCAACATTGACCTATCGTGTTCCTACGGAACAAACAGATAGGATTGTGTATCTCTAGGTAGGGTCGTGCTGTTATCTGTGATGGTCGATGACATTTACTAAGGACAACATTAACTATGTCATCGAGTGCTCGGCTCGAATTCAGCAAACACTTGTCTACGGTCAATGAGCAGATCTCTGCCACTGTCTTTGTGCTGAATTATAGATTACAGTACAACATTGTCTCTTGGAGGTGAATAGGAGCTCTCCAGGCTGCGGGTGCTGAATGTACAGATTGTTTCAGAGTCATCAAAATTCGGATTCACTTGGCTCCCTCTACTGGTCCAGACCATTCACCAATAGTAAGCAATTCCCATTCTTGTGGGGAAAAAATTCTCTTGTAACCTCAATATTCAAGGCTGAGAGCCACTAATAAGATCAGGACATGTTTAAAGTATTACCATGAGTGTCGTACGCCGGGTCTATAGGCACTCCATTAACAAAAACCATACTGGGGGTGATTAAAAGCTTTGCCGTAGTAAATCACATCCTGAGCATATATGCAGATTATCTGGGGCATAATTACACGGAAAAGCTCTTCTGATGAATGGAGGTTTAATGGACGGGGATCGGTACTTATGGCTGCCAAGGTAAGATGTGACACATGAGACTGCTCCATCTGTGGACGATATTGATACCTGCCCCGATCAGATACAAGAACATTATTCCTCATGATGATTCCTCCCGGTCCAGGACAGGTCAGGGCTGACCACTGAGACGCCACACCGCACTTAAAGGGATTTCCCCACATAACCAAGTGATGGCTAATGATGGAGGTGTGACCCTTAAAGACTCCTCAATGGCTAGGAACAAAGAGGCTTCTGAGCTTCTCCTTGCACACAACCACTCCCAACCAATGTTTACTGTCCCATGCACCGTGGTGTGCAAAAGTTTTAGACAGGCATGGGAAAACTGCTGCGCAGTTTCAGAAATAGAAGGGTTAATAGTTTTTTGGGTTTTTTTGTCAATGAAGTGAATGAAGATAAGAGAAATATAAATCTCATCAATATTTGGTGTGACCTTTGTCCTTTGGAGGCGGAGTCCTGAAGTGATGATCTGGCCCCCACTGATCTCAACATCCTTCAGTCTGTCTGGGGTGACATGAAGAGACAGACGGATTGGAGAAAGCCTACATCCACAGAAGATCTGGGCTTAGTTCTCCAAGATGGTGGCGGGAACAACCTCCCTGCCCAGTTCTGCCAAAAATTGTCTGCGAGTGCTGAGAAGAACTGATGGAGGGCAAAGGGCAAAGGTTACCCCAAATGTTGCATTTATCTTTTTTCTGTGCAAAATAAATGATTAACCCTTCTATTTCTGAAAGCGTTCTGACTGTGCAGCATATTTCTACACCTGCCGAAAATGTTTGGTGTTCTCTGTGCAGCCCCTGGCGGGGAGAGCTGATGGGTAAATGATGAAGAGGCCTCCTTTAAGTGTATCTTGGGGGTCAGTCCATTGCCTTATTACCCTTAGGTTTTGAGTTTGAATCTATTCAAGAGGAATTTCCCTGACGTTGGCATGTACATGTAATATACTGGCATAGTCCTCATACATGGAGCCATTCTTACTAAGCCTTCCCATGAGGTATAACAATGAATAATTGTCCACACAACAGCTTAGCCTATGGAGATGGAAGTTTGGGGGACACATTGGGAAACCCCTTCTTTGGGCACCACGAGAGTTTGTGTAGAAGGAACTTAAATAGTGTAGCAGAGAAGCCATTGCCAGACTAAAAATTTGTGTGGTTCCTGCCACTTTGCCAAGAGGTCCTGGCACTCGTAGAGTAAGGCTCGGTTCACATGAACAATATGTTTCAACAGCTGTAACATGGCTGCAGCAAAATCAATTCATTTCAACCGTTTTAGTAGGGTGTCAAAGAGTAGGACATTTCCCTTCTCTCATAAATGGGTCCATGAAATGGGTGCCCCATAGATACAAGTCGGTCATGAAAAGTGACGGTTTTTCAGAGCCAATTTGCGTCACGGAGGCTCCAAAGCTGTCCTCCAACCTTCTTCAATAATTTGGTGAGTTCTGTACAAGGAAGGATTATTGGGTCAGCTGGACCAACCCTTCCACGGTCCATGGGACTGCCTCTGTGGTGTGTATATATTATGCATAGTCCAGGGCTGGACATGAACAAGCATCTATCTATAGAACAATGCATTAGTGGTGTGAAACATGAAGCAATTTTGCACGCGTAGTTTTGCGCGCGCAAAATTACGCGCGTTATACACCCGTAACCCAACATTGAAATGAATGGAATCTCATTTCAGCGCGCAAACTCTGACACGTGTATATGCGCGAGATTGTGCCCGTAATCTCCGTGTGAACGGGCCCTAAAAAGACTTTGTGGGTGTACAGTGACCTGGAATTCAAGAACAGTAATAAGATTTGGGAGATAATTGGTGCAAAAAAATTTGTTGCCATTTTAGTTATGCAGCACCTGGTAAGTGTTCACACCAGTCGTAGCTGCTGGGACATATATGTGATGGTTTCTGGGGCCGTTACTGCGGCCATGATCTATGACCTATACCCAGAGCACACCAGATCGCTCTGCTCCATCTCTGGGAAAATGGTGATAGAATTCGCGCCATGTTTCCAGACTGCTGAGAGTTAATGTATCCATGGTCCCTGGATCCCCTATATATACACTCATGTATCCTGTGCTGAGCAGACAAGAGGAACTTGATGGAATTTATCAATGAGCCGGAGCTCGGAGCTGAATGAAATTCCTGTCTGGTTGTTCTCTCTGTGATTCTAGAACATTAGTACATGAGCTACGAGAGGGAGGGAAGCTGACAAGTGCAGTCATATGGCGGTGCATATCCCCTATAGCACGGGCAATGTGCCCTATATAGTGTATGCTACATATGTACCCCTATAGAATGTATATACTGTATAAAATACAGCAATTATTTATATACAGAGATAAGCTGACAAGTGCAGTCATATGGCGGTGCATATCCCCTATAGCACGGGCAATGTGCCCTATATAGTGTATGCTACATATGTACCCCTATAGAATGTATATACTGTATAAAATACAGCAATTATTTATATACAGAGATAAGCTGACAAGTGCAGTCATATGGCGGTGCATATCCCCTATAGCACGGGCAATGTGCCCTATATAGTGTATGCTACATATGTACCCCTATAGAATGTATATACTGTATAAAATACAGCAATTATTTATATACAGAGATAAGCTGACAAGTGCAGTCATATGGCGGTGCATATCCCCTATAGCACAGGCATTGTCCCCTGTATAGTGTATGCTACATATGTACCCCTATAGAATGTATATACTGTATATTATTTATATACAGAGATAAGCTGACAAGTGCAGTCATATGGCGGTGCATATCCCCTATAGCACAGGCATTGTCCCCTGTATAGTGTATGCTACATATGTACCCCAATAGACTGTATATACTGTATACAATACAGCAATTATTTATATAGGGAGGGAAGCTGACAAGTGTATAAAATACAGCAATTATTTATATACAGACATAAGCTGACAAGTGCAGTCATATGGCGGTGCATATCCTCTATAGCACAGGCATTGTCCCCTATATAGTGTATGCTACATATGTACCCCTATAGAATATGTATACTGTATACAATGCATCAATTATTTATATAGGGAGGGAAGCTGACAAGTGAAGCCATTACACTATGCCTCTCCCCTATAGTACAGACCATCTACCCTTATATAGTGTATGCTACATACGTACCCCTATAGACTGTATATACTGTATACAATGCAGCAATTATTCATATAGGAATGTCATATATAGCATAACCTATTTACTGGTGACTG